>NC_057803.1:242830433-243096335 GCF_018294505.1 Triticum aestivum
TTACTTTTTTTTCAAATAATCCTGACGCGGAAAAACTAATAAAAGAAATACTAAACAGAGTCCAAAAATCCTGAAATAAATTTTCGCGGTCCTCTAATAATAATGCCGACAAGTGAACATTTATTTGGGCCTCTAGCGCAATTTTGACAAATGCATATTTTCCCTAATTCATATAAAATAGCAATAAAAGTCCATATAAAATACTTATTTGATTTTAATATTTTCCTCCAATATTTATTTATTTGGAGAAGTCATTTTATCCCCTCTCTTTTATTTTTCATATTTAGAAATATTTGAAGAGGAAAATAATTAAAACCAAATGATCCTCTTTTCAAAATTTGAGAAAAAGTCAAATATGAAAATAACGAAATTCCCAACTCTCTCCGTGGGTCCTTGAGTTGCTTAGAATTTATAGGATCAACCAAAATGCAATAAAATATGATATGCAATGATAACATATGTATAACATTTCAAATTGAAAATTTGGGATGTTAGAAACCTACCCCCTTAAGATGAATCTCGTCCTCGAGATTCCGGTTTGCTTGGAAATATGTGTGGGTGGTCCTTGCGTAGGTCTTCCTCTCGTTCCTAGGTGGCTTCATCCTCGGCATTGTGGCTCCACTGAACTTTGGAAAATTTGATAACCTTGCTACGTGTAACTCGGCTGGCAAACTCGAGAATCTTGACTGGTTTCTCATCATAGGTCAGATCACTGTCCAACTGAATTGCTTCGAGGGGCCTGTATCTCTTAGAGGAATGTCGGCCATCTCAGCATGACACTTCTTCAACTGGGAAACATGAAACACATCATGAAATCCCGATAGTCCTTCGGGTAGCTCCAACTTGTAGGCAACTTCTCCCATACGTTCCAAAACTTGGTATGGTCCTACGAATCTTGGGGCTAGCTTTCCCTTAACTCCAAAACGTTTAACTCCTCGCAGGGGTGACACACGAAGATATGCTCTGTCTCCGATTTCATAGACTACCTCCTTCCGTTTTGAGTCTGCATAACTTTTCTGCCTGGACTGAGCTACCTTCAGTCTGTCTCGAATCAGCTTAACCTTCTCTTCTGACTCCTTGATCAAATCGGGTCCAAACAACTGGCGGTCTCCAACTTCATCCCACATCACCGGCGTCCTGCACCTTCTTCCATACAAAGCTTCGAAAGGTGCCATCTTCAAACTGGCCTGGTAGCTGTTGTTGTATGAGAACTCCGCGTAGGGCAAGTTATCATCCCAACTAGATCCATAATCTAGCGCACAAGCTCTCAACATGTCCTCCAGAATCTGATTGACTCTCTCGGTCTGTCCATCTATCCGCGGATGAAAAGCGGTACTGAATTCTAGCCTGGTACCCAAAGTCTGGTGAAGCTAGTGCCAAAACTTTGAAGTAAACTGTGTTCCTCTATCTGATATGATGGTTCTCGGAACTCCATGCAGACATACGATCCTGGTCATGTATATCTTGGCCAACTTCGCACTGGTATAGGTGGTTTTCACTGGGATAAAGTGAGCTACTTTGGTCAGACGATCAACTACTACCCAGATAGAATCATATCCCGATCTGGTCCTGGGTAAACTGGTGATAAAATCCATGCCAAGTTTGTCCCACTTCCATTCGGGTATCGGCATAGGCTACAGTAATCCTGCTGGCATCTGATGTTCCGCCTTCACTCTCTGACATACATCACATACTGCTACATACTCGGCAATATCTTTCTTCATTCCAGTCCACCAGAAACGTTCCTTCAAATCCAAATACATCTTGGTGTTTCTGGGGTGTATCGAGTATGGTGAGTCATGAGCTTCCTGAAGTATCAACTTTCTGATCTCCGCGTTATTCGGCACAAATACACGGTCGTCAAACCACAAGGTGTCGTGCTCATCCTCACGAAAATCTTTGGCCTTTCCTTTGCTCATATTCTCCTTTATCTCAACAATTTCCTTATCATCCTTCTGAGCTTCTCGAATTTTTCCCAATAATGTCGACTGAACCTCCAATGTTGCAACAAAACCTCTAGGGACTATCTCCATACGTAGCTCCCTGAGATGATAGTGCAACTCCATTGGCAATACTCCGCTTACGAGGGTATTGGCATAACTCTTCCGGCTCAAAGCGTCTGCTACAGCATTGGCCTTGCCTAGATGATAGTGCAACTTCATATCGTAATCCTTTATGAGCTCCAACCATCTCCTTTGCCTGAGATTCAACTCCTTCTGTGTGAAAATGTACTTCAAACTCTTATGATCAATGTACACATCACAATGCTTCCCAATAAGAAAATGTCTCCTGGTTTTGAGTGCATGCACTACGACTGCTAACTCCAAATCATGCGTGGCATAATTTAATTCATGTGGTCAAAGCTGTCGTGAGGCATATGAAACAACTTTTCTGTCTTGCATAAGTACACGTCCAAGTCCTAAGCGAGACGCGTCGCAATACACTTGGAAATCCTTACGTATATCTGGCAGAATCACCACTGGGGCCGTAGTCAAACATTTCTTCAACTCCTGAAAACTTGCCTCACATTCATCTATCCATTTAAACTTGGTTTCCTTCTTCAAAAGCTCTGTCATGGGCTTTGCAATCTTAGAGAAATTCTCAATGAATCTCCGATAATATCCCGCAAGTCCTAGAAAACCACGGATCTCTCCAACAGAGGTGGGTGCCAACCACTCAGTGACTGATTGAACCTTAGTAGGGTCTACTGCTATACCTTCTCCTGATATAACATGTCCAAGGAATCCAACTACCTTCAACCAAAACTCACATTTGCTGAACTTGGCGTATAACTGATGTTCCCTGAGCTTCTCGAGAACTAAATGCAAATGCTCCTTACGCTCCTCTTCATTCTTCGAGTATACCAAAATGTCATCAATGAACACCACAACAAACTTATCCAAGAACTCCATGAATACTTTGTTCATAATGCTCACGAAATAGGCAGGGGCATTAGTCAATCCAAATGACATAACCGTGTACTCATATAGCCTGTACCTTGTGGTGAAAGCTGTCTTAGGTATATCCTATTCTCGAATCTTTAGCTGGTGGTATCCTGACCGTAGATCGATCTTGGAAAATACTTTAGCTCCTTGCAAATGATCAAACAAGTGATTGATCATTGGCAGTGGGTACTTGTTCTTGATTGTCACTTCATTCAATGTGCGATAATCAACAACCATTCTCAGAGATTTATCCTTCTTCTCAACCAAGAGCACTGGGCTCCCCATGGTGACGAACTTCGTCGAATGTAACCTTTCTCCAATAACTCCTTAATCTGTTTCTTAATCTCCTCCAGATCATTTGCGGGCATCAGGTATGGTTTCTTTGATATTGGTCCGGTGCCTAGAAATAACTCTATCAAAAACTCAATGTCTCGATCTGGCAGCATGCCTGGAAATTCCTCTGGAAATACATTTGGGTAATCCTTCACTACAGGCACTTCTTCCTGAACAACTCCCATGAGGGAATTTACGTGAGTACTCTTAGGAGTATGCCTGGATACATACTTAATCCTTTGTCCCTTCGATGTGGTGAGTAGAATTGACCTACTAGCACAGTCAACGTTTCTTCCATACTTCGATAACCAATCCATTCCTAGTATCACATCCAATCCTTGTGACTCCAGAATTATAATGTCTGAGGGGAAAACATGGCTACCAATGGTTATGGGTAACCGATCGCACCATCGACTGGCCATATACTTTGCACCGGGTGAGCTCACTAGCAAAGGTGTCCTAAGGGCTAGGGTGGGTAACTTAAACTTGTCCACAAACCCCCTTGAAATGTATGAATGTGATGCACCAGTATCAAAAATAATGAGGGCGGTAAATGACTTAACCAAAAACTTACCGATGACTGCATCTGACTGCTCTTCAACCTCCTCCACATTCACGTGGTTCACTTGTCCCCTGTTGAAAGGGTTGGGCTTTTTCCCAGAGCTTCCATTGCCATTATCATTCTTTGCTTCAGAACATTCAGTGGCGTAATGTCCAGTCTTCCTGCACTTGAAACAAGTAATGTGACTTAGATCCTTCTTGGCGGGCGTTGCTAGGTTATAGCGGTTCTGATTGCTGCCTGCTCCATTCCCGTTTCCATTCTTGGAGCCACTGTGGTTATGCGAACATCCTCCATTGTGAGTATAGCCTCCATGGTTACGGGTAAATTCTACCGAGTTCGGGGTGAAACGAGGCTTCTACTGAGCTCTTGAATTGTATTTCCCTTGTCCATACTTCCTTTTGTGGCTCTCAATCTGCTGTTGCTTCCCTTCAATCATAAGAGCCTTGTCTACCAACTCCTGGTAGTTGTTGGATGTTGCCACCATCAACTGCATACTCATCTCATCATTTAGCCCTTCCATAAACTTCTCCTGTTTCGCGGCATCAGTGGCCACGTCATCTGGGGCATAACGGGTTGTCGGTGTACCAAAGTAGGGCCTCTCCTTTTGACCCCTTTACTTGTGCATGGGCAGCCAGAGCCACGCGCCGCGGCCACACATAGTAGGGCAAAGGAGGGAAGCCGGGAGAAGCCGAAGCACAAGACAACCAAGGCGACGCCAAGACCAGGAGCGCAGGAGGGAAAGAGGGCAAGGTGGACTCCCTCGGCAAGATCCGTGCCGAGGCGGCCCCCCGCAGCCCCGGCAAGAGCCTTGCCGGGGCAACTTGCCCAACACCAGCAGAGCGAGCCACCCTTGAGCCCACAGGTTCCGATCCAATCAACTGCGTTGGAACCAAGGCTCGGGAGGCGCCTCTGTGGTGGCATGCAAATCTTTGTCAAGATCATAAACATATGAGTTCAGATGAGGACCAGAAGACGGCGACCCTCGGCAGGATCCTAGCTGAGGAAATCCACAAGACCCCCACCAAGACCCTTGCCGGGGATGACAGCAACACCACGGCAAGACCCTTGTCGGGCCACCGGCAAGACCCTTGCCGAGGGCATCCGCAGGGCCATTGCCAGGCCCGCACCAGCCGAGACTCCGCCGCCTTTCGCATGCAGCTGCCAGCCCAACCAGCTGGGCAGGCACCTGCGTGGCAACATGCATCTTCCAGGCAAAATCAGCAAGCACCCGCGTGGCGGCATGCAGATCTTCATGAAGGCCCTATCGCTGTGCCACCTCAGCTGCTTGCCTTCCTACATGGCGCTTCATGCATCGCTAATCTAAGCGCGTGTCGAAGTGAGGCGAAGCAGCAACAGATGGGATGGGCCTCGTTCCCGTCCCTGATAAAGCTAATGGACACCTACGTAGCGCATTTAATGTGCTTTGTCCCGTAATGCCGTGCGATAAGCTCGCGCACTGTAGGCCTTTCCACCTCCTTTGTGCCACTGTGGCAACCCCTTTTTCCTATAAAAGGAGGCCCGAGGCGACTAGGAGAGGGATTCACCTTTTTGGGACGGCACAACCACCGTAGCTAGTTCAAGAAGCTCAAGAACACTCAATACACCCACCAAAGCAAGACTAGGGTTTTACGCATCCTCGCGGCCCAAACCTGGGTAAACGATCCGTATGCTAACTCCTAAACCTGCTCTTCTCACGACCCTGCGCTCGCCGACCGTAGAAGGGATCCCAGTGATCCCATAGGTGTCATTCCCACCGACATCTTTGGCGCGCAAGGTAGGGGGCGCAGTTGTGAGAATCTGGTTTAGCAGCCGACTTAGCAGTTTCTCGTGACTACGGCTTCCAGAGAAGAAGACAACCAAGAGAACGACGCCGCCTGCAAGCGCGAAGGACGCCGGTGCGGCGACAGGAAAGCTAAGTCATACGAAACCTTAAGCAATTTCCTTTTTATATATGAGGTTATTGTCCTCGAAGGTCCCGCCCTATGTATGAAAGCCTGCATGTAAAGGGCCCTTCCACAATTGGCAACACCCTTGTTCCCATTTTCAGTCCGCTCAACAGCTCAAGCGGCCGCATCGGGAGTGGCAGGGTAGCCTTCCGCAATTGGCAACGCTCTCGATTCTGACTCGAGTCAAGCTCAACAGTTCAAGCGGCCGTGTTGAGAGCGGTAAGGTGGTTCGCTCGGTAGCAAGCACACCTGGCAGGACATTGGGGATCCGTCCTCAAGGTGCCTCCTTGGGTTTACATGCCGGAAAGCCTACCTGTTTAACGTAGGGTAAACATACAAAGGGAAGATCGAACAGGAAGATAACATGCATCGTACTAAGGGTATTGCAGAGTTATATTACATCATTTGTTGTTGCGGTTCTAACTAAAGATACAAACTGTCTTGGTCATGAACCTGTAGCGAAAGTGGGATACGGGGTGCCTAATCTCGGCACTGGCCCTCCACCCTCTCGATTTCACCGATGCAGCTGATGATGGGCTTGATACGCTCCTTCAGCGCCGCGAGGTCCACACCCGCCGGCAAGCTGTCCAGCATGGCTTCGAAGTCAAGGTTGGGGTTCCAGTACGCCATCTTGGTGGGAACCTTGGTCATGGCACCCTGGCAAAGCCTCCGGGCCTCATGGGCCAGCGAGGCTGCCCGGTTGGCATGAAGCCGCTCCACCGACAACCCTCTCAAAGAACAGGGTCAGGCTGTAGTTGGCGCTCAAGTTCGGCTCCGGGGCGTACCTCACATCCATCATCCCCATGGTAGCCAGTTGCGTGGTAGCCTTGTCGGCAACGACGGCGAGGCAATTGAGCCAGCGGTTCTCGCCCTCCACATGCTCCATGTGGGTGAGGGCGTCGTTCTTCCACAGCTGCTTCTCGATCTCCAGATTCTTGGTCAGGGTCTCCTCCCGGGCCTTGCTCTCCGACAACATCCCCTTGAGACCCTCCAGCTTCAGCTTGAGGTCATTGATGGAGTTGTTGGCCTCGGAGAGCTCCCCAGCCTTGCTGAGGACCATGCCCCGTGCCTCCGTCAGAGTGCTGTTGAGCATGTCCTTCTCCTTGGACAGCGTCAGGACCTGGTTTTTCAGCCCGTCCTGCTCCACCTCCAGCTCCTTCATCTTGTCGGCGTGAACCTGAGCCTGGGCATTGAGTGCCTCCCTATGCCTCTGCTCCAGCTCCTGGGTCCGCTCCATGACAAGCTTCTCCACCTCCTCATCCTTGCCGCGGAGCGTTGCAGCAAGCTTCTCCTCACGCATGGCAAGGTCCTCCTCCTGGGAGTTCAGCGCGGCCTGGTGCTGGGCTCGAGTGGCCTCGACTGCGGCGGCCAAGTTCTCCGCCGTCTCCTGGGCCTTCTTGTCACATCCCTAGCTTCTAGTAATGCTCTAGGCTAGCTTCATGTGTGCAACATGTTTAAATTGTATGAAATTTGAAATGGGGATGACCAAGCCCTAGCACCAAAGCATTGCAAATAGGTTCAACTTCAAAATATTTTCAAAGAACCCAAATTGGTTTGCAAAAATGTTCATGATCACTGGAAAAGGGTGAAAACCATATCTAGAGATGATGGATATTTTTCCAAGACATTTTTGGATTTTTTGAATAAACCATATTGTATTTGACTTTGGGCATTTGAATACTATAAATAATTTAAATGTTCAAATAAATGTTGGAAATTGTTAAGGGTCACTGAAATAATTCAGAAAGCACCCATAATTATTTCCAGGATTTTATAAAATGATTTGATATTTTAAATCAAATCCAAAAACAAATTGCAGAAATAGAAAAGAGAAACAGAACAGAAATAAAAGAGAGAAGGACTTACTTGTGAAGCCCACCTGGTGGCCCAACAGGACCGGCCCAGCGCGGCCCAGCCCGCCACCGCTACTCCCCCCCTGTCGTCTTCCTCTTGCCAGTGGGAGCAGCTGCGTGCTCGCACGCGCGCGGCCGAGGAGGCCACCTCCTCCCTGCCTGGCTGCCTCCTCCTTCCCTGGTCCCTCCCGCGACGCCACGCAGCCCCGACCCCCTCTCACTTCTCCCTCGCTCTCTGGACCTCCCTCCCCCTCGCTCCTCTGTTTCCCCTCCCGCGACCGAACGGAGCCGCCGCCACCGACGAGAGCCACCGTGGCTACCGGCCACCCCACGGCTCACCGACGCCCAGGAAGCTCCGCCGGTCCTCCCTCTACCTCCTCAACGAGCCACGAGGCCCCGGACGTGCCACAACACCGCCCTCGATGCCTTCTTCAACCTCGGGACCGCCGGCCATCTTCGTCAAATTCGCCGGCTCCGGACCGTCCCCGACCTCGCCGAGCGTCCCCTCGTCATCGCCGTGAGTCACTGACCCTCTCCCCTAACTCAGCATGCTCCCCTCCGTGCCGTAGCGCCGTTCCCCACGAGCACCGAAGCCACCGTCCGCCATTGCTGCTGCACGCATAGCCTCCGTGCTCCCCTGGCCTCACTGAGCTGCTCTTAGTGCTCCCCATGTCTAGCAGGTGCTGCCCAGCCTCTCCATTTGCTCACTGATGCACCGTAGCGACGCGCCCGAGCACCACCGGACACCATCGCCGCCAAAGCTCGTCGCCGGCATGAGTTCCGGCGACCCCACGACCTCCCACTCGGTCCTCTGGATGCGCGGGAGCAAGGGCCATCCCCTGGTGCCCTCAGCGCGCCAAACTGACGCCTCTAGCGCAAGTCCGGCGTGCCCCGCCGTGTTCTGTGGTCGCCGTCGGCTGGTCTCCGGCGTGCTGACGTGGCGTCGTCGTTAGGGGCTAATGACCCTGCTAACTAACCCTGTGACACTGACAGCGGGCCCCGTAGCGGGTCAAAGCCCGAGTCAACGCGGGATTAGCCCCTGTGTCACTGACGTGTGGACCCCACACGTCGGGTTTGACCCGAGCCGGCCCAGTTGACCCTGCTGACGTCACAGTGACGTGGTGCTGACGCCATAATTCATTTCTGGATTTATTATTATTCAGAAATTCCAGAAAATGCCTAAAACTTCTAAAATTCATAGAAATTCAACCGTAACTCCAAATTAAATAATTTATATATGAAAAATTATCAGAAAAATTCAAGGAATCCATCTGTACCATTTTCATGCATGTTAGAACAACTTATAGCTGCTGTTTAGCACAAATCAATTAAAGGGCATTTAAATAATCACATATGGAGTTTAAATTTGAATCTTGTATTCAAACCAACTTCATTTAATCTGTTGCTAGTTGCATTAGCTCAAAACACATTCATTTTGCCATGTCATGATCATGCATCATATTGTGCATTGCATTGATTGTGTTCCCTTCTATGTTGCCGGTAATTGTCCCCTCTCGATAGACGTGATACCGATGATGTGATCGTTGACACTGATGAAGACTCAATGCTATCTTCAGAAGTGCCAGGCAAGCAAAACCCCCTTGTTCATTCCGATACAATCCCACTCTCTCGCTCCTGCTCTCTTTTATTGCATTAGGACAACAACGATTCAACTGTTACTTGCTGCGGTAGCTGAACCCCTTTATCCTCTGCATGACCTGTCATTGCCACAGTAAATAGATTGAAACCCACTAGTATGAGTAGGAGTTGTTTGAGCCCTGTTGTGCCTACTCATTCATGCTTGATTGTCATGCCTGCTACTGCTTAGAGTTGAGTCAGGTCTGATTCATCGGGGATGAATCTGAGGCGTGTGAACATGACCTACTGTGTGTGAGCTAAGTGTGTGAACACGATTTGGTAAAGGTAGCGGTGAGAGGCCATGTAGGAGTACATGGTGGGTTGTCTCATTGAAGCCGTCCTTAGGAACTGAGTTCTGTGTTTGTGATCCATGATTCAGCTACTACCATGCATTGGGCCCTGAAATATGACCCCGCTCGACTTCTTATTCACCCTTGTCCTCTGTCCAGGAGTTGCAAGTAGTTTCTGGTGTTTGTAGTATGCTGGAGGCCGTGGACAGCGCTGACCGTAGGGGTGGGCTGTGATGCGGTAGGCACGTGGCCGGGTATACCGGGCGCCCGTTTGGTGTCACGGAACCCTGTTCACATCGTTTGGGGCTGTGAGCGAAACTCCGGCTGGATCTCCTCATGGATGGAACCCGAATAGGCGATAAACCTGGACTAGAGACTTGAGTGTTTAGGTAGGTCGTGGTCTACACCCACGTCGGCTTTCGCTTGAAGTCTGCCGAGCACATGTCGTGTGCAGACGCTAAGTGGTGGAAACATGTATGAAGAAGTACACCCCTGCAGGGTTAACATCATCTATTCGAATAGCCGTGTCCGCGGTAAAGGACTTCTGGGTTGCTTATATCAGTTCATAGACAAGTGAAAGTGGATACTCTAAAATACGCAAGATAAGCGTGAGTGCTATGGATGGCGTTCTCGTAGGGAGACGGGAGCGGATCCATAGTGGTGTATTGATATGGTGAATATGTGGACTCGTGTGCGCCACCTCAAAAGAGTTACTTGCAGTCGTAGTTCAGGATAGCCACCGAGTCAAAGCTGGCTTGCTGCAGTTAAACCCCACCATCCCTTTGTTGATAATGATGCATATGTAGATAGTTCTGATGTAAGTCTTGCTGGGTACATTTGTACTCACGTTTGCCTATTTTATGTTTTTGCAGAGAGACTTCAGTCTCACTAGTAATTCCGCATGGTCTTCGATGTTTAGCTTGTTACCTCATCTACGATCTTGTGCCCTCGGCAGGATCTGGTAGATAGTCAGGCTTCTCAGCCTTTTTCATTTATAGATGTCTGTACTCAGACATGTTAAGCTTCCGCATGTGGACTTATAAGATTGTGGGATGGAACGTAAGGCTCTTTTTACTCCTTATACCTCATGGCTTTCTGATCTGAGTCATCATCTTCTCTTCTACGGGGATTAAGAACTAGGCTATCTCTTCTTTCTATTAGGATCACGTGTTACTAATCAGTGGACTTATAAGATTGTTGGATTTAAGCTTGAGTTCAGTTTCTACTACTTCCGTATGTTAATTGTTGATCTCGAGACCTTGATATTGTGCTTCTGAGTGGTTATGCCACCATTTTTGTGAATGTCTCAAATCTTTTCTGAGCATTTACAGCCGTTATGCTGTCCGAGTCATCCCAGGTTTCTAAAGAGTCTGATGCATTTGCAAAATCCTTTTTCTCCGGTTTCAATGTCTGTTAGGCTAGGTTAATCACACAAATTGTTGAGCTGAGGTACTCTACTGCCTCAACCTTTATGTTGGAGTTATTGTTATGACCCTAGGTGTCTCAGGGGATCATCTAGTAGTCTAGCCATGATTTATGTTCTAGTGTGATGACTCTGGCCGTCATTATCGAAAGCATCCTGTGATGCCATTTAGTTAGTAGGTATTCTATTCCTGGGTTCTTAAACCCGATATTCACCCTACTTACATCATGTTGATAGTGTTGCTAGTTCTTTTAGTATATTAGTAACCTTTGCGATAGTCCTCGAGGTCCGTGGTATATCGTTCTTCCAAATACCATGAACCATTATGGCAGAAGTTTGTTGGATCAAAAGATCACAACAGGCCCTCTATGAGTTCTCCATGCTATATTGTGACTCTGCCAGCTCAACCTTTCTGCATGGGTTATCCGGAAGAATTATGTTGAACTTCGTTCGACATGCTAAACCATGCATCCACAACTCAGAAAATCGTATGTTCCTTCGAGTTGTCCCTCTTTAGTTGTCCTCTGACCCTCGCCTATCAATTCATAGTCAAGAGTATGCGTGCGTTCGTTTATCGATGCCTATTACCCTTGTGGTCCGTCAAGCCATTCTGTCCTGAATGACTTGGAGAAACAAACTCTAGTACCTCATCCATATCCAGGATTGGGTCAAAGAAGTTGTGCTCCGCAGATCAAATTGCTAATCCAGCTTTTGTTCTGCTCTACCTTGGAGTATTGCATATTTTATATCAAGATTGTTATAGGAATTGCACACCATCCTATGAACTCTTGGTACAGTGATACTTCTTGCCATCACTGTTCATTCCTCGGTTCCTGTGTTATTGTAACCGGAATGCCGACAAGTGGATCGTGGCGTGTGAAATCAATACTGCTAGCAACTTTGTTGCTTGGTAGTTAAATGGACGATAACCTCATTCTCAGCGTATTGATTTTTGAATCATCCTTCTAAGACTGATCGTGCTACCTAGTCCTTATTTCGGTGCACCCTTCGATTGATGAGTTAGGATCTTGTCAAGTCCTCACTCATTTGATCATATCGTCTTGCCCTCAAAAGCGAGATTGTTCTCGAGCTTAGTAACATACTGGTGGTTCGTGATTTTCCGAATATCTTCTCGGAAGTATTACCAGGTTGTTCCCTGACTGTTATGTTGAGCTCGTGATCAAGTTGGTTTCTTGTGAACCACCTTCTCTCCAAGAATCGGTGTTAGATATCCCTGAGCTAGTTGGTTAAGCTAGACAACAACTTGGAGAGTTGGAAGATAAAAGCTTGCCTAACTTAGTTTGTTCCAAAGGAATATTCTTGTGTAGTGTGTGTTGGAGAAAGATGATATCTTCATCGATTGGTCCCTGTGATCAGTTGCTGGACCTATTGTCTTATCAATCCTTTGATTTGAGTGTGGGCTATCGTCAAATCAAATCAGTACCAACGATGCTCGTAATGTTGTCTTATTCGTGGTTGATCCCTCGAGCATACACCATTATATCTTTTGGGTCTGACCAATGCTATCACCGTGTTCACTTAACTATGGAATTCCTTTTAAAAGGAAACCCAGATGAATTGTTGTTGAGCCCATTGACAACATCCTTATCTCCTCCATGATTTTGTTGGACATTAAGCTAGTGTTGGAAACTTTTGAAAGAATTTTCTTCATGCTAGCTCATGAAGTATTTGTTTGATGAAAGGAGTGACTTCCTCTTATACACGTGCATTTGGTGAAAGTTGCCGCCGAGAATTTGAGAAAGTTAGTTTTGCTTCCTCTGGAATCATCCCAAGTCAGTCATGCATACGTGCGAAGTATTCTGTGGTCTGGAGATTTGCAACCTCCATTCTATATGTATATCCTAGCACACCAAGCCACTGATTGAGTTGTTCAAAGATAAAGGTGTCTGTCCAAGGTGAACTCTTTGGACTTCCACGCATGGAGACTTCGATGTCATTAATGATGGTTCCCCCTCCTGAACTCGGTAGTGTTTTATTATAAGACTACTTTGTGGTCATGCTTGTCTTGGACAACATGTTCACATGTTTGTAGCAGAACCAGCTCATGTTTTGGAGCTTGCTATCGTAGTTCATCTCCCGAGAATCCCGCAACGTCATCTCGTCGATTTGTGTTGCAAACTTTCATTTTTTCCTCCTGGACTCGATGAGCCTGGAATATCCTGACACCAACCAGATCTGAGTCTCAGGCAGATATGATGGTTGGAATATTTCCCAAGAACTATAATATTGGTCCCTCGATAACCGGTAAAGTGGATGTCGTGGCCAACACATCCAGCCAGAAGACCTGTTATTATAATATCTTGATTGAGGAAGTTGGCCACCTCCCCATAGGGATTTCGTAGGATTTACTCCCTAGTTGCCCCTATGGATTTGGAGATCCCGAAGTCCGACCTTTTTACTTGATGTTCTAGATATCAAACCATATCTATGAATGGTTACGCTAGCACATCAAGGAGAACATCAGAAGCGGAGTGCTAAATGTCTCTCGGTCGATCATCCAGATTTTATTTCCTTGGCCCCGTCAAGGGTGAAATCTGAGAAGGTGTTATCTTCCTTTGCATCTGCATCATCCATCGCTATTCACCATGGTAGTATGTTGTGTTGTCAGCACCCTTGACGCGGTTGTTGATAAAACCTTGATGGTTGTGGAAATGCTCAAGTTCTTGAGAGCACACACAAGCGCTACGTGTTATCATCGGCTCTAATTGGGATGCTCTCAGTTCCCTCGGCAATGCTGTGACCTTCTCAAACAGTGAATCCACTCTCTATTGTTGGGTTTTTCCCCAGTTACCAGAATCATTCCCAGCATTTGCATTTTGTTCCCAGCTTGCACCGCCAATGTGTCATTCTACCATGGGTCTCTTCCATTTCCGGTGATAAGCAAATTCATCCATTGCGTTGTCTTCAACAAGGTAATCCACATCATCCAAGTCCGAGTATGCCATTCTACCGACCCCCTCCAAACGATCGCTCGAGAATTGTCTTAGGCTGGTTTAAAGAGTTTCAATGATCTCTGAATCAAAAGTAATTCTTTTTGCCACTTAAGGTAATAATCTACGAATCACCCTCCTCCAGGATGTTTCGTCGTGGTATCATGGCAACTCAACTCCTCGCTACGTTGACAATCGTTTACCACCTTCTTAGGTGTGGAATTGTTGTCTACCTAGTGAACCTTCGTCATCCGTTTCTTTCCACCCCTCTTGATGTGTATCTCGTGTCTCAACCCGAGAGATGGTCCTATGTCTCATTCTGTGAGTTGTTCGATCTTCGAGAAGATCGACCCTTCTAGAGTCTCCTTCTTCCCTCCATGTCATGTTGACAGGGTTTTTCAAGGCAAGACTTCAAGGCAATGATGGTGAATGAATCAACGTTCAACTGAAGTGCACCCTGGATCGTGAAGATTATACTAGTTTGCGTTTCCCCTTCACCTTACCCTTTGCTTGAATCTCGAGACGAGATTCTTGTTTAGTGGGGGTGAGTTGTCACATCCCTAGCTTCTGGTAATGCTCTAGGCTAGCTTCATGTGTGCAACATGTTTAAATTGTATGAAATTTGAAATGGGGATGACCAAGCCCTAGCACCAAAGCATTGCAAATAGGTTCAACTTCAAAATATTTTCAAAGAACCCAAATTGGTTTGCAAAAATGTTCATGATCACTGGAAAAGGGTGAAAACCATATCCAGAGATGATGGATATTTTTCCAAGACATTTTTGGATTTTTTGAATAAACCATATTGTATTTGACTTTGGGCATTTGAATACTATAAATAATTTAAATGTTCAAATAAATGTTGGAAATTGTTAAGGGTCACTGAAATAATTCAGAAAGCACCCATAATTATTTCCAGGATTTTATAAAATGATTTGATATTTTAAATCAAATCCAAAAACAAATTGCAGAAATAGAAAAGAGAAACAGAACAGAAATAAAAGAGAGAAGGACTTACCTGTGAAGCCCACCTGGTGGCCCAACAGGACCGGCCCAGCGCGGCCCAGCCCGCCACCGCTACTCCCCCCCCCTGTCGTCTTCCTCTTGCCAGTGGGAGCAGCTGCGTGCTCGCACGCGCGCGGCCGAGGAGGCCACCTCCTCCCTGCCTGGCTGCCTCCTCCTTCCCTGGTCCCTCCCGCGACGCCACGCAGCCCCGACCCCCTCTCACTTCTCCCTCGCTCTCTGGACCTCCCTCCCCCTCGCTCCTCTGTTTCCCCTCCCGCGACCGAACGGAGCCGCCGCCACCGACGAGAGCCACCGTGGCTACCGGCCACCCCACGGCTCACCGACGCCCAGGAAGCTCCGCCGGTCCTCCCTCTACCTCCTCAACGAGCCACGAGGCCCCGGACGTGCCACAACACCGCCCTCGATGCCTTCTTCAACCTCGGGACCGCCGGCCATCTTCGTCAAATTCGCCGGCTCTGGACCGTCCCCGACCTCGCCGAGCGTCCCCTCGTCATCGCCGTGAGTCACTGACCCTCTCCCCTAACTCAGCATGCTCCCCTCCGTGCCGTAGCGCCGTTCCCCACGAGCACCGAAGCCACCGTCCGCCATTGCTGCTGCACGCATAGCCTCCGTGCTCCCCTGGCCTCACTGAGCTGCTCTTAGTGCTCCCCATGTCTAGCAGGTGCTGCCCAGCCTCTCCATTTGCTCACTGATGCACCGTAGCGACGCGCCCGAGCACCACCGAACACCATCGCCGCCAAAGCTGGTCGCCGGCATGAGTTCCGGCGACCCCACGACCTCCCACTCGGTCCTCTGGATGCGCGGGAGCAAGGGCCATCCCCTGGTGCCCTCAGCGCGCCAAACTGACGCCTCTAGCGCAAGTCCGGCGTGCCCCGCCGTGTTCTGTGGTCGCCGTCGGCTGGTCTCCGGCGTGCTGACGCGGTGTCGTCGTTAGGGGCTAATGACCCTGCTAACTAACCCTGTGACACTGACAGCGGGCCCCGTAGCGGGTCAAAGCCCGAGTCAACGCGGGATTAGCCCCTGTGTCACTGACGTGTGGACCCCACACGTCGGGTTTGACCCGAGCCGGCCCAGTTGACCCTGCTGACGTCACAGTGACGTGGTGCTGACGCCATAATTCATTTCTGGATTTATTATTATTCAGAAATTCCAGAAAATGCCTAAAACTTCTAAAATTCATAGAAATTCAACCGTAACTCCAAATTAAATAATTTATATATGAAAAATTATCAGAAAAATGCAAGGAATCCATCTGTACCATTTTCATGCATGTTAGAACAACTTATAGCTGCTGTTTAGCACAAATCAATTAAAGGGCATTTAAATAATCACATATGGAGTTTAAATTTGAATCTTGTATTCAAACCAACTTCATTTAATCTGTTGCTAGTTGCATTAGCTCAAAACACATTCATTTTGCCATGTCATGATCATGCATCATATTGTGCATTGCATTGATTGTGTTCCCTTCTATGTTGCCGGTAATTGTCCCCTCTCGATAGACGTGATACCGATGATGTGATCGTTGACACTGATGAAGACTCAATGCTATCTTCAGAAGTGCCAGGCAAGCAAAACCCCCTTGTTCATTCCGATACAATCCCACTCTCTCGCTCCTGCTCTCTTTTATTGCATTAGGACAACAACGATTCAACTGTTACTTGCTGCGGTAGCTGAACCCCTTTATCCTCTGCATGACCTGTCATTGCCACAGTAAATAGATTGAAACCCACTAGTATGAGTAGGAGTTGTTTGAGCCCTGTTGTGCCTACTCATTCATGCTTGATTGTCATGCCTGCTACTGCTTAGAGTTGAGTCAGGTCTGATTCATCGGGGATGAATCTGAGGCGTGTGAACATGTCCTACTGTGTGTGAGCTAAGTGTGTGAACACGATTTGGTAAAGGTAGCGGTGAGAGGCCATGTAGGAGTACATGGTGGGTTGTCTCATTGAAGCCGTCCTTAGGAACTGAGTTCTGTGTTTGTGATCCATGATTCAGCTACTACCATGCATTGGGCCCTGAAATATGACCCCGCTCGACTTCTTATTCACCCTTGTCCTCTGTCCAGGAGTTGCAAGTAGTTTCTGGTGTTTGTAGTATGCTGGAGGCCGTGGACAGCGCTGACCGTAGGGGTGGGCTGTGATGCGGTAGGCACGTGGCCGGGTATACCGGGCGCCCGTTTGGTGTCACGGAACCCTGTTCACATCGTTTGGGGTTGTGAGCGAAACTCCGGCCGGATCTCCTCATGGATGGAACCCGAATAGGCGATAAACCTGGACTAGAGACTTGAGTGTTTAGGTAGGTCGTGGTCTACACCCACGTCGGCTTTCGCTTGAAGTCTGCCGAGCACATGTCGTGTGCAGACGCTAAGTGGTGGAAACATGTATGAAGAAGTACACCCCTGCAGGGTTAACATCATCTATTCGAATAGCCGTGTCCGCGGTAAAGGACTTCTGGGTTGCTTATATCAGTTCATAGACAAGTGAAAGTGGATACTCTAAAATACGCAAGATAAGCGTGAGTGCTATGGATGGCGTTCTCGTAGGGAGACGGGAGCGGATCCATAGTGGTGTATTGATATGGTGAATATGTGGACTCGTGTCCGCCACCTCAAAAGAGTTACTTGCAGTCGTAGTTCAGGATAGCCACCGAGTCAAAGCTGGCTTGCTGCAGTTAAACCCCACCATCCCTTTGTTGATAATGATGCATATGTAGATAGTTCTGATGTAAGTCTTGCTGGGTACATTTGTACTCACGTTTGCCTATTTTATGTTTTTGCAGAGAGACTTCAGTCTCACTAGTAATTCCGCATGGTCTTCGACGTTTAGCTTGTTACCTCAGCTACGATCTTGTGCCCTCGGCAGGATCTGGTAGATAGTCAGGCTTCTCAGCCTTTTTCATTTATAGATGTCTGTACTCAGACATGTTAAGCTTCCGCATGTGCTTTGACTTGTATGCTCTGATTGTTGGGTCATAAGACCCATGTTTGTAATATCTCGCTCCTCGGAGCCTAATGAATATTTACTTGTGTCGTAGAGTCATGTTGTGATGCCATGTTGTATTTGCACATATCGAGCATATTGTGTGTATGTTATTGAAATGCTTGGTATGTGTGGGATCTGACCATCTAGTTGTTTATCTTTAGTAGCCTCTCTTATCGGGAAATGTCTCCTAGTGTTTCCACTGAGCCATGGTAGCTTGCTACTGCTCCGGAACACTTAGGCTGGCCGGCATGTGTCCTTCTTCGTTCCTGTGTCTGTCCCTTCGGGGAAATGTCACGCGATGAATACCGGAGTCCTGTTAGCCCGCTACAGCCCGGTTCACCGGAGTCCTGCTAGCCCAGTGCTACAGCCTGGGTTCACTCGCTGATGACCGACACGTTCGATGCTGGGTCATGGATGCCTGTCCCTGTAAGTTTGTGCCACTTTGGGTTTACGACTAGCCATGTCAGCCCGGGCTCCTTATCATATGGATGCTAGCGACACTGTCATATACGTGTGCCAAAAGGCGCAAATGGTCCCGGGCACAGGTAAGGCGACACCCGTGGGAATACCGTGCGTGAGGCCGCAAAGTGATATGAGGTGTTACATGCTAGATCGATGTGGCATTGAGTCGGGGTCCTGACACTTCTCAATGTCGGCCCGCTTCATGGTGAGCTCCACCTTGCGCTTGGCCAGCTCGCCCTAGGCGGCCTTCAACTCCTCACAAGCCTAGTGGAACCAAGTCTGCGTCTCGGCGACGCATACCTTGAGATCCGCCTCCGCCTTGTCCACTGTTGCCGCCCTGGACTTGGCCTTGTCCAGGCGGGCGCAGTGGAGCGCCTGGAGCTTCCGGAAGTTGGCACCCATGGCCTGGAGAAGATGCTCCTCCTGAGAACCGTCACCGCCGGTGCTTGGCTCGTCGATGACCTCGAGGCCGGCAGCGGCGAGCACCTCCTCGTCCAACACCTCTCCCTCGACGGGCACCCTGGAGCTTGACGTGCCTGGGAGGTGGACGAAAAGGTCGTCGCTCACCCTCAGGTACCTACCGGAGCCAGAAGCAGTGGAAGAGGAAGGCTGGTCATCAGCCACCTCCTCCTTGGCAATGGGCTCGCCGGCCTCCCTGGCAGGTCACTTGCCGGCCTCCTCAGCAATAGCCTTGCCGGGCTCCCCGGCAGGCCCCTTGGCGACATCTTTGATGATGGTGTCTAGGTCCTCCTAGTCCGACAGGAGAGGATCTGGATATCGGAAATTGGGGTGAAGGGAAGCCAAGACCAAGGTTCAAGGAAAAGGCAGGAATGGAAGGCAAGTGGCTTACCCGAGCCAGGCTGGGAAGTAGAGGTCCCCTCCCCGCCAACATTTGGCGCTGAGGCGAAGCCACCAGCTCCCGACTTCTCGTCCTCCTCCTTCGTGTGCATGGGCTCGGTGCTTGGCACCCTTGCCGGAGATGCCCCTTGGGGCGGCGTGGTCGATGGGGGCGGCGTGTTGTGGGTGGCCCTCTGCGGCTCCTCCTGTCGCTGGCCTCCTCCTCAATCATGGCAAGGTTAGCACCAAGGGATCATGCCCCAAACACATGTCGATGGGGAGTGAGTGGCGAACTTACGCTGGGGGCTACGCCGGGGGCTGCTGTCCGGACTGCTCACCACCACCAGTGGCACCTTGGAGGTGCCCGCCGGGTGCTGGCCACCCGCCGAAGACCTGACCCTCTTCACCCTCTGGGCCAGCGTCTCCGCATCCCTACCGAGATGAAAACAAGTCAAGATAAGAAGCACAATTAGAGGAGCCGGAGATGACAAAAGGAAACGACACTTACTCGTCCTCCACCTCCTCTTCAGCTGCCTTCCTCTTACTCCTCGGGCTGAGAGACCCGAGGTCAAAGAAGACCTCTGTGTCGTTGCCTGCGGGAGGAGGGGAAGCAGGTGGAGGAGGGGAAGTAGGCGAGCTGCGTCTGCCGCGCCGCCAACTCACTCTCCGGTAGCTCCGTCGCTCCGGCGTTCTTGGCCATCCCTTTGCCATTGTTGGTTTTGGGGGCCATGGCGGCTGCGAGAGGCGAGGGGCGGAGGACAGCGAAGACACAGCGGCGACAAGAAGGGGCAGAAGCTTGCGAAGGAAGGAGAAGGGGGCAACGGTTCTGAGATTGGAGAAGATGCAGGTGGTAAAGTGAGCAGCGGGCCCATGGTAATTCCTCTTTTTATGGGGAAGGCGCGGGCCACCTCCTCTCCCATTAACCATGATGTGACGCATGCGTGCGGGAACCGCCCCACGCATGACCCCCACGTCATGCACGACCCTCCACGTCGCGTGTTCAATGTGGGTCGTGGGGAAGCACAGCGGACGAGAAATTACTACGGTAAAATCTGCCCCATCTGCCTGCGCACCATTCTGGGCCTAGCCCAACAAAGCATCGCGCTTATGTATGGCCCGGGCCCGGGGCTCCTGTCGGTGTACAAAAGTAGGAGCTCTCCTTTTGACCCCTTTACTTGTGCACGGGCAGTCAGAGCCACGCGCCGCAACAGGGCAGAGGAGGGAAGCTGGAGAGAAGCCGAAGCACAAGACAACCAAGGCGACGCCAAGACCAGAAGCGCAGGAGGGAAAGAGGGCGAGGTGGACTCCCTCGGCAAGATCCATGCCGAGGCGGCTCCCGCAGCCCCGAAAAGAGCCTTGCCGGGGTAACTTGCCCAACACCAGCAGAGTGAGCCACCCTTGAGACCACAGACTCTGACCCAATCAACTGCGTTGGAACCAAGGCTCGGGAGGCGCCTGTGTGCTGGCATGCAAATCTTTGTCAAGATCATAAACATATGACTTCAGATGAGGACCAGAAGACGGTGACCCTCGGCAGGATCCTAGCTGAGGAAATCCAAAGACCCCCAGCAAGACCCTTTCCGGGGATGACAGCAACGCCATGACAAGACCCTTGTCAGGCCACCGGCAAGATCCTTGCCGAGGGCATCTGCATGGCCATTGCCAGGCCCACACTAGCCAAGACTCCGCCGCCTTTCTCATGCAGCTGCCAGCCCAACCAGCTGGGTAGGCACATGCGTGGCAACATGCAGCTTCCAGGCCAAATCAGCAAGCACCCGCGTGGCGGCATGCATATATTCATGAAGGCCCTATCACCGCGCCACCTCAGCTGCTTGCCTGCCTACATGGTGCTGCATGCATCACTGGTCTAGGCGCGTGTCAAAGCAAGGTGAAGCGGCGATGGATGGGACGGGCCTCGTTCCCGTCCCCGATAAAGCTAATGGACACCTACGTAGCACATTTAATGTGCTTTGTCCCGTAATGACATGCGATAACCTCATGCACTATAGGCCTTCCCACCTCCTGTGTGCCACTGTGGCAACCCCTTTTCCTATAAAAGGAGGCCCGAGGCGACCAGGAGAGGGATTCGGCTTTTTGGGACGGCACAACCACCGTAGCTAGTTCAAGAAGCTCAAGAACACTCAATACACCCACCAAAGTAGGACTAGGGTTTTACACATCCTCGCGGCCCGAACCTGGGTAAACGATCCGTGTGCTAGCTCCTAAACCTGCTCTTCTCACGACCCCGTGCCCGCCGACCGTAGAAGGGATCCCAATGATCCCATAGGTGTCGTTCCCACCGACACGGGCTTGCTTGCTAAACCCCCCCACATACTGCCCTACAGTAAGTTGTGTAACTCATGCTTCTTCATGCTCATAGCTCTAGTCGAGACATGACCAATGCGGAATGCTTGCTGAAACTGCTCCCAAGTAACATTGGCTATGGGGAAAGTGGTTGTGTAATTCTCCCACCATGCGGTTGCGGGTCCATCCAATTGGTGTGCGACAAAACACACCTTCTCAGCATCTATCCAACCGGCAGTGGTTAACTCCCTTCCAATCCTACGTAGCCAATCATCCGGAACTATGGGCTCGGTGCTACTGGAAAACACCGGTGGTTGTAACCTCCGAAAACGGGCTAAGTTGTCAACTGGAGGTGGTGGCGGTGGGTTATTATTATTATTATTATTGTTGTTGTTGTTGTTGTTGTTGTTGTTGTTGTTGTTGTTGTTGTTGTTCTTGTTGCCTTGATTCTGAACTAACAACTGCATTAGTGTATTTTTCTGCTGGATCAACTGAGTGAGCTCCGGTCGGAAGGCAAATCCGGCGTCACGTCTTCGAGGCATCTGATGGGTTTAGAGGGGAGAGATTAGAATAGAATGAGGTCTAATGAGAAAGCACTACGCATATGCACATGAGACAAACACAATCAATATCACTCCAAAACAAAATCAATCAAGGGCATACAATCGATCTAACTATCGTTACAGTGCTCGGACTACTAATATATACATGGGGGAATACTACTAATAATATGGTGGTCTACTAGAAATTTTGATCAGTAGAAGACTCCATGACATCTGCTCCATCTTCGTCTTCATAATCGTCATCACTGCGGTCGGAGCCGATGTCGTCGATGATGATGTAGTATTTGGGGTGGTCATCATCTCCTCCTGGCACAAGGTCTCCCATGAATACTCCTAGCTTCCTTGTCAGGTCTTCATCCGTCGCGTGTAGACTTGAGTTCCTCTTCCAGCTCCATGTTCCTAGTCATCAACTTCTTCAGATCTATCATGCTTGCGAACATCTGGTTCTCCTGGCGATGAATGTGATGATTTAACTCCTGGATGAAGGCTGCAATGGACCTATCCTTCCTGGTGTTGATCATCTCCCATTGCTCATCTTGGCACCCACATATATGGTAGATAGTGTCCTTAAGCTCCTTGTGATAAACTTCACCGATGCGTCCCATGGCGATGTGGGCTGCCATGCTCTTGCCTAGACTCTAGGTTGGTGCATCAAAGGAAAACTCTATGGGATCCGTTACTGGCATGAATGTCCTTCCTGGAACTTGAACTCAAATCATCCAACGCTCCTCTTATGGTAGTGTGGCGGTGTAGGTCCCGGTGAAGCTTGTTATCCCAATGTTCAGGTACCTAGTGACTTCCTTCAAGTGTCGTCCAAAAGGCGTGTCTTCTTCTGGCCGTGTAAACTTATTCCTCGTGTCCTCCATCCTATAGTGTAGAAAATGGAGAGGAGTCAGAAATGAGTAGAGAAGAGTGACCTATGGCTCATCTTAGTGGTCATGTCCTACATTCAGCGTGTGCTTGGATACCATCTTGTAGCGACCCGACCTCAGATGGTCAAGTCTCTATGCTTCAGTGTCATCCCTGGATCGGTAATGCTGACACACACAATACTCGAATGGTTTTATAACAGAGTAGCAATCACACACTTATTACATCGATAGTCTCAAAGAGAGACCTTATTACAATAAATATGGCTTAAGGCCACCTAATTAAGATAACAGCGGAAGGCTTGCAAGATAAAGCGAGTCCATCAACTACAATGGCATAGCTGAGTGCACGACAAACGACCTAGCACACCTTACTCTTCATCTGAAAATTCTGCAACATGATACGTTGCAGCCCGAAAACGGGTCAACACATGGAATATGCTGGCAATATAACCCAGAAGTTGGAATACAGTAGGTTTAACACCAATATAAATAAAGAATGAGTTCACTACAGTACCTTAAAGTGGTGGTTTATTTTCTTATACTAACAGAGCTCATGAGATTTCTGTTGAAGTTTTGTGTTGTGAGGTTTTCAAGTCTTTGCGTGTAACGACCTCGATGCGGCTATATCTCCCACCTGTCGAAGCACGACTTAGAGGCATAACCGCATTGAAAGCAATGTCGCAAGTGAGATAATCTTCACACAACCCATGTAATACATAAAGGGAAAGAGATACATAGTCGGCTTACAATCGCCACTTCACACAATACATGAATAAAGCATTACATCGTCCAGATACAATCAAGGTCTGACTATGGAACCAAAATAAAAGAAGACTACCCCAAATGCTACACAGATCCCCGATCGTCCCGACTGGGCTCCACTACTGATCAACTAGAACGAAACAACACAAAGGACAAGATCTTCATCGAGCTCCTCCTTGAGCTTGGTTGCGTCATCTGCACGGTTCAACGGCACCTGCAAGCTGGTTTTGGAAGTATCTGTGAGTCACGGGGACTCAGCAATCTCACACCCTCGCGATCAAGACTATTTAAGCTTATGGGTAAAGGTAAAGGTATGAGGTGGAGGTGCAGCAATCAACTAGCATATATGGTGGCTAAACATACGCAAATGAGAG
This sequence comes from Triticum aestivum, assembly GCF_018294505.1. Classification (NCBI taxonomy): domain Eukaryota; kingdom Viridiplantae; phylum Streptophyta; class Magnoliopsida; order Poales; family Poaceae; genus Triticum; species Triticum aestivum. Next base: position 242,854,559 of record NC_057803.1, read on the forward strand.
CGAGAAGAGAAGGCAAAGAACGGTCGAGAATCTATGATCAAGAAGTGATCCTAGAACAACCTATGTTAAACATAACTCCAACATCGTGTTCACTTCTCGGACTCCGCCGAGAAGAGACCATCACGGTTACACACGCAGTTGATGTTTTTAAATAAGATCAACTTCAGGTTTTCTACAACCGGACATTAACAAATTCCCATCTGCCCATAACCGTGGGCACGGCTTTCGGAAGTTCAAATCCCTGCAGGGGTGTCCCAACTTAGCCCATCACAAGCTCTCACGGTCAACGAACGATATTCCTTCTAGCGGGAAGACCCGATCAGGCTCGGAATCCTGGTTACAAGAGATTTCGACAATGGTAAAACAAGACCAGCAACACCGCCCGAATGTGCCGACAAATCCCGCTAGGAGGTGCACATATCTCGTTCTCAGGGCACACTCAGATGAGACTAGCTACAAGTAAAACCAACCCTCAAGTTTCCCCGAGGTGGCCCCGTAGGCAGCTCAGTTCGGACCAACACTCAGAGGAGCACTGGCCCGGGGGGGGGGGGTTAAATAAAGATGACCCTTGGGCAGGCCTACCCAAGGGAAAGAAAAGGCTAGGTGGCGAATGGTAGAACCAATGTTGGGCATTGCTGGAGGAGTTTTATTCAAGGTGAACTGTCAAGGGGTTCCCATTATAACCCAACCGCGTAAGGAACGCAAAATCCGGGAACATAACACCGATATGACGGAAACTAGGGCAGCAAGAGTGGAACAAAACACCAGGCATAAGGCCGAGCCTTCCACCCTTTACCAAGTATATAGATGCATTAATTAAATAAGAGATATTGTGATATCCCAACAAAATATCCATGTTCCAAACATGGAACAAGCTCCAATCTTCACCTACAACTAACAACGCTATAAGAGGGGTTGAGCAAAGCGGTAACATAGCCAAACAACAGTTTGCTAGGACAAGGTGGGTTAGAGGCTTGGTTTTACAATATGGGAGGCAAGATAAGCAAGTGGTAGGTATCACAGCATAGGCATAGCAAAAGAGCGAGCAACTAGCAAGCAAAGATAGAGGGGATTTCGAGGGTATGATCATCTTGCCTGAAATCCCGCAAGGAAGAAGAACGAGTCCATGAAGAAGACAAACGGACGTAACCAACTGATCCTCACAAACGCAATGTTACCGGATTACCGAGAAGAAGTACACCGGAAAGAACGTAAACAACATAGTAAACAACCACTACAACAACATGGCATGATGCACAACAAGTATGATGCATGTCCGGTTTAATGAAGCATGGCATGGCAAAGTGCACAAACAATCGTACAAATTAAGTGGAGCTCATTATGCAACGGAGTTGCATGTTGAAGAAAACACCACATGACTTATTTAGTTCTCTCTCGTTTATGTACCCAACAAGATTAAATGTTGTTAGCATGGCAAGAGATGAAGCATAAAGAAACTATCTATCTAGGCAAGTTTAAATGAGGCCGGAACAACAAACAACAAGTCCGGAAAACCTCATGTGCAATATTATAGGTTTGGTACTGTTCTGCCCTAAACACAATTTTAGAGTTATTAAACATGCAAAGTGAGTACACCATGTTAAACTAGGCATTTTTCTACCTGTCGGCGTTCTGGGAACGGGGGTCCCCAGACTTGCCTGCCTGCGGCCTGCGGTGTGGCTCAAAGGGGGGCCCATCGCGGCCCATCTTCACCAACACAAACCCAAGACCCTCGCGAGGGGCCAAGCCTCGCGGGGCGGACGATGCGGAGCTTCCTCAGGCGCGGCCTCGTCAGGCTGGCTCACGAGGAGGCGGAGAGATCAAGGCGGGGTACCTCACGAGGTGCCCGTGATGCAAGCCATGACGACCGGGGGCGCCAGGCGAGTGCCAGCCCGCGTAGTGCCCTTCCTTCCTCTTTGGTGCAAAGGGGGCAAGCGCAGCCGCGGAGTACGGAGGCATCAGGCAAAGGTTGCCATTTCGGTGCAACGGGACCAAGACCAGGAGGACTACGAGACGGAGGTCACCGTGGAGCCAAAGACGGCGTCATCACCAGAGCTTTGCGCAAGCGAAGACTACTTTTGTCAGGATAGCTGATACTAGTTGTCCCCCTTCAAATTAGCCCGCCATTGTTGGCTCCGTTCCCGCTCGATATTTGGGAAGAGGACCAGGGCCTCTATAAATAGGACTAGACACCCACAGAGCAAAGGAGCCGGGGGGTTGGAAGGATAGAGGAGATCAGGTAGAGAGAGAGAGAAGGGTGACTGAGCTCCTCCAAGCAGTTCATCGCCCCAGCCAAGAACAGACCCTCGCGAGGCTGTTCTTCCTTGTATTGTTCATCATCATCAGCCCAAGGGGCAATCCACCACACCACACACTAGACTAGGGTATTACACCACAACGGTGGCCCGAACCAGTATAAACCTTGCGTCTCTTGTGCTGTTTTTTCCTTAGTTTAGATCCTAGCAAGGTGGAGGAGTGCAGGTAGGTAGGAGGCGAAATCTCCGCGCGCACCCCAGTGTTCGAACCTCAAGGGTCTATTGGAACCCGAAATCCGACATTTGGCGCGCCAGGTAGGGGTGCGCCGGGATTCGTCTTCCACCACCCCGTTCTCCTCCGACCATCACGCCCATGTCCGACGCTCGTCGGGCCCGCACCGAGCGCCGGGCCGCGCTCGCTGCCCGCGTCGCCCAGACGGCCCCTGTCGGCGGGCGTCCTCGCCGTTCCCCGTCACCTGCCGTCAATGCCGCCACCGGCCCGGCGGGGGACGACCATCAAGCATCATCCCAGCATCCGTCCGTGCGGCAAGACGGCCGCACCGCAATTCCCTCGCTCACCCCAGCTGGTTCTTCGTCCCGCGCGCTCCGCGCGCCCATGGAGGCTCGGGCTGCACTCATCGCGGCGAACGAGCTCCTGCGCTACCGTCCCATCGACGACGTCTACGAAGAATGGCTCGGCCGCGTCGCGAGCTCATACGCACCGCAGGGGGCTCTCCTGCGCCGTCCGTTCCGCTGCACCGCACCCCGCCCTGTGCGGGCAGTGAAGCTCCGGCGGCGCCCCGGCCGCCTCCTCCTCAGGAAGGCGCCATGGCTCCAAGGCGTGTGGCCCCTGGGTGGAACCCGCTCTGTCAGGCGCCAGCGCAGCAAGAGCAGAGCTATTAAGAGGTCCCTCGCCCGCAAGAAGCTGCCCGGGCGCTCCTTGCTCCAGCACGTCGCGACCATGCTCCTGCTCCCACGCGTCAAGACCCAGTGCTGCTCCCAGCTGTAGCGCGTGGGGACATGCAAGACCAAGCTCCCCGTCATCCAAGGCCTCCGGTGGCCACGGCAGGCTGCCGCGCCTCGCCGAGCTACGCAACGTCATGTGGCCCGGCAAGTTCAAGCCAGACTTGCCTCCTCGCTACGACGGCACGGCTGACCCTGCGGAGTTCCTCCAGCTCTACGAGCTGGGCATCGAAGCTGCCAACGGAGACGAGAAGGTCATGGCGAATTGGTTCCCCATGGCACTCAAGGACGGGACCCGCACCTGGCTCCTAAACCTGGCTCCAGGCACAATCTCCTCCTGGGACGAGATGCGCACCGGCTTCATTGCGAACTTCCAAGGCACTCGCGACCGGCCACCCGCCATGAGCGACATGTGCCGCATCAAGCAACAGCCCAGGGAGACCCTGCAGAAGTACATCCAGCGCTTCAACAATGCGCGCCTCAAGATTCCCAAGGTGACTGAGGAGGCCATCATCTCGGCCTTCTCCGACAGCGTGCGTGACGTCAAGATGAAGGAGGAGCTGGCGATGCATGAAGACCTGTGCACTTCCTTGGAACTGTTCAACCTGGCAACCAAGTGCGCCAGGGCCGAGGAAGGGCGTCTCTCCCTCCTCGAGCTGCCTGCCGCAGACCCAGAAGAGAAGAAGCACAAGGCCAAGGATGTGAAGCGCAAGGGGGCTGCCGTGCTCGCGGCAGAACCAAACACCAAGCGGGGCAGAGATTAGCCCGAACCTTCCAAGGGCAACCGGTACTGTGTGTACCACGACCTCCACACCCACAACACCAACAAATGTCAAGAGCTCCGAGCCGTGCGAGAAGGAAGGATCGGCCGTCACCCTGATCGCAGTGACCGGGGCTATGGCCGAGGAGGAGGAAGGAACACAGGACGCTGGGAAGACCGTGGCCCGCGCCAAGGGTGGCGCGATCAACCTCGCAAGGATCACTGGCAAGACCCGCCTTGCGAGGGAGGCTGGAGGGATCAGCCTCACGAGGGAGACTGGAGGGATCAGCCTCGCGAGGATCGCCCGCAAGGCAGCGCAGGCCTCCCACCGCTGCTGCCGCAGCCAAGGAGAAACAAGGACCGCTACCAGGACGAGGGGGCTAGGGGCTTCCAGGAGCCGCGCGCGATCGCCTGCATCCTGGGCGGGGCACAAGCCCCAGCCTCTCAGCGCATCTTCAAGCAGTTCGCCCGCGAAGTGAACGCAGTCCTCCCCAGGCTCGAAGCCACGCGCCCTCTCAGGTGGTTGGCGTGTGCCATCACGTTCAGCTCAGCAGATCAGCTCAAGTGTGCGGCTACAGCCGGAGTTCTCCCGATGCTTTGTTCCCCAATCATCAGCAACATGGTGGTCACCAAGACCCTCATCGACGGTGGTGCAGGGCTCAACGTCCTGTCCGTGGAAACATTCAAAAACCTCCAAGTGCCCTACAGCCAGCTTCAGCCAACCAAGCCTTTCTCCGGTGTCACCGACGGCTCCACGGTCCCGATTGGGCAGGTCCGCCTCCCTGTCACCTTCGGGGCACGCGATAACTACCGCACCGAGCTCATCGACTTCGACGTCGCTCACATTCGCCTGCCGTACAATGCCATCCTTGGGTACCCAACGCTGGCCAAGTTCATGGCCGTAACTCACCATGGCTACAACGTCCTCAAGATGCCAGGAAGCGGCGGAGTCATCATGGTGCCATGTGAAGAGAAGGACGCGGTGTGTTCCCTGGAACGAGCCTTTCAGGCCGCGTCACTGGAAGACCCAGATCGTGGAAGCAGGAGGCCTCCCGAGACCGCCCCTAAGTAGAAGAAGACATCGTCCGGCCCGACCACTCAGGAGGCAGGCCCCTCTGGGCCCGCATCTGCCCAAGGGGAACCTCCTTCCATCGCATAGGAAAGCGCGCCCGGCGCCCTCCTTAGGCAGGGCTCGGGGCCTCTCCCCTGGAGGGCCACCGACCTAGCTAGGGTCACGAGGAAGGCGCTTGGGCACCACCTGGAGGCGTGTTTCGAAGCACGTTTCCCTCAAGAAGGAGCAAGGCAAGGAGACCCAGACCCTCAGGAGTTCGTCAGCGAGGCCATTCAGGAGCTACAGGAGTCAAGAGTCCTGAAAGGCGGCCGTCGCCTACTAGCAGTGGCTCCCCATCCAGGCGAGGATGGTGGGCTGCGCGTCTGCATCAACATACCAGGGCTCAACCGAGTCGCCTCTCTGGAGCGCCTCTGGCCCTCGCGAGTGGGGCGCTGCGGAGGCCCACCCCACAGCTACGTTCGCATGCCTGACGGCTTGCCGAACGTGGCTGACATGTACCATCACCTCATGAGGGGCATCACGGAGGCACGAGAGGCCAGGTGTTCCGCAGCCCTGGCAGGGATGGAGATGGCCCGTGAGGAGCTGCCAGCGCCTCCGGAGCCTCCCGAGGCCCCTGGGCCTGGGGGCTCGTGAGGATCGGCTCCCGCAGCCCACCGAGCTTGCTACATCAACGCTCCTTCGTCCTCAACATCATCAGGTGACATCTTTCGAGTTTTATTTCCAGCTGGGAGCGCCCCCCAGGGCTGCATTATACCCAGGCCGCATGGGTCCGTCCCTGCTGCGTGTATCCCTATTTTATTCCATGTTGTTAGCTTACCTTGTTGGGGGCGCCCCTCGGGCTGCATGACCCCCCAAGTCGCTCGGGCCTGACCCAGTGATGTCCGCATTCCCAGCATCTATTTGAACGAATCCACTCCTTCGCGACTAATGTGTTTTACCTAGTTGCCTGCTCAGCCGACGCCAACTAACGGAGCTGCTCCCGGACGGAACAACGCTTGCGCATGGGTCCGTCCCTGCAACACTGACAAACCTGGATGGCTGAGCTCTGGCCGCGGCAGCCCCGCATAGCGTCACCTCGTCAAGCCTTCAGTGCCTCACTACCCCTCGGAAGCAACCAACGGCTGACTGTCAATTGTCATGGCAACCCCTTGTTTTTTCTATGATGGACCTGCAGGACCTCCTGAAGGAGCTGCGTCAGGCGAGGCCCTTGCGGTGTCTCCTTCGCTCTCGTCCGTGCGAACCGCTTGCACGTTAAAGGGGGGGTGCCTGAGCATCGCGACTCAGGGCTCCTACTGGCTCTCCAGCCCTCACCCTCTGGCCTTGACCACGGCATCGCGACCTGGCATACCAGCGATGGCTGAGACTTGCTCGAGGGTCGGGACCCGAGGACGTAGAGCAGAAAGGGGAGCAAAGGCAAGAGGGGAGAGACACACGAGGACCTCGCCGAGCAACCTTGCGCATGCCGATGCAAGGACCCGGCGACACACCAGAGAGCGGCCCCTGATCCTCGAGATAAGTCATCACCCGGAAGCCCTAGCTACCGTGGCACCATCCCCGCACCTAATGCTATCCTGTGTTAGCGACGCCGCTCTCCTTTCTCACCAAACGATGGCTGCTTGGGTGCCAAAGGGGACCTCCTGAGCATCGCGACTCAGGGGCTCTTACCGGACTCCAGGTCACTCACCTCCTGGCCTTGACCACGGCATCACGACCTGGCATACCAGCGATGGCTGAAGCCGCCTTGGGACTGGGACCTATAGGCGCAGAGCACCAAGCCCTCGTGAGGCTCTAAAGGGAGGACTGAGCTAAGACGGAATGAGAAACTCGCGCAATTCTACAACAAGGGTTATGTTAACAAACAGGATCATAGGCACCTTACAAGCCCCCACGGGGCGCGTTTTTGATTCCTCGCAGGGAACAGATCCTAAAGGGACACAAACTACGCGCGACCCTGCAAAAGACGCCATCATCAACAATGGGCCGTCAAGCACCGACGCCAACCCCATCCAGATCAGAGTCGGCGGTGGCCTGACGAGCCCGCCCTGCTCCAGGAGTGGTGCCGGCTCGGGGGATCATAGCTGTCGTCGCTTGTCTCCAGAGTCACGAAGAGCTCGCCGGAGTAGCTGGAGCCTCCGACGCCTCCACCGCCCAAGGAGCCGCCAAGGGAGCGGTTGGCGGGCCCAGTCCTTGTCACAGCATGGTCCTGGCCACCTTCCCCGGGGCAGCACTCCAGCCGGCGCCCGCTCGCATTGAAGACCTTGAAGAGCATCACCGAAGCACTGTCATAATCCAAGTGGACCGCGAAGACGCCCCTTACCCTGCAAACCCGGGCGATCTCTCTCCAGCCCCGAGTCATGAAGACCTCGCCCGGGGCAACGACCGCGACCTCTGTCTCGGTCGCGAGGGTGCTACAACCGGCGTGCGGCAGCCTGAGCTCCAGGGGCTCCCCCTGCGGGATGATGGAGGCGAAGAAAGGAGGAAGGCGGATCCAAGACTGAAGAGGAATGGTGACGTGGAGCACGAACTCTTGGGAGGAGCCCTCGGTGTGGACCCCAGGGGGGACGACCCACACCTTCGTGACCCGTCGGCGCCGCCCATGGCGGTTAGCATCAGCTCCTTCGGGGCCCTCGACGTGGGCGTACAATGGCAGCGGGAACCCAGGTGGCACCCGCTCGCACCAAGGCCTCGACACCACCTGAAGGGCCCCCTCGTCTGGGCCACGGGGGGCGAGCCGTTTCTTCAGCGGGAGTGGGTCTAGTTCCCCTCGGGGAGCCTTTCCCTTCTCGGCCGTCAAGAACCGACGGATAGGAGCCATCGCAGCAAGACGGAGCAAGGATCGGGAAGAAGGAGAAGCAAGGAGGGATGGACTGGAAGGGCGCGCGTTGTTCCGTACTTATGGCCGGCGAAGGCCAACCGCCTACCTCGATGATTGCAGGTAATCATGCCCCACTTTGCATGCAGGGACTTGTCCAATCCGTGCAGTTGCCGAGGCGCCATGGGGAAGTGGAGGTGCCCACGTCCAATCAACCGCCACGCGACGCCCAAGGCCGCAGGCTGTTAGGGCCCGCGGCGCTTCGCTCTTGCCCTTCCGCCTCCCTGCACGGCCAAGTCCGGGCGCGCCTTGGGCCCCGGGGCTACTGTCGGCATTCTAGGAACGGGGGTCCCCAGACTTGCCTGCCTGCGGCCTGCGGCGTGGCTCAAACCCAAGACCCTTGCGAGGGGCCAAGCCTCGTGGGGTGGACGACGCGGAGCTTCCTCAGGCGCGGCCTCGTCAGGCTGGCTCACGAGGAGGCGGAGAGATCAAGGCGGGGTACCTCACGAGGTGCTCGTGACGCAAGCCATGACGACCGGGGGCGCCAGGCGGGTGCCAGCCCGCACAGTGTCCTCCCTTCCTCTTTGGTGCAAAGGGGGCAAGCGCAGCCGCGAAGTACCAAGGCATCAGGCAAAGGTTGCCGTTTCGGTGCAACGAGACCAAGACCAGGAGGACTACGAGACGGAGGTCACCGTGGAGCCCAAGACGGTGTCATCACCAGAGCTTTGCACAGGCGAAGACTACTTTTGTCAGGACAGCTGATACTAGCTATCCCCCTTCAAATTAGCCCGCCATTGTTGGCTCCCTTCTCGCTCGATATTTGGGAAGAGGACCAGGGCCTCTATAAATAGGACCAGCCACCCACAGAGCAAAGGAGTCGGGGGGTTGGAAGGATAGATGAGATCAGGTAGAGAGAGAGAGAGAGAGAGAAGGGTGACTGAGCTCCTCCCAGCAATTCATCGCCCCAGCCAATAACAGACCCTCTAGAGGCTGTTCTTCCTTGTATTGTCATCATCATCAACCCAAGAGGCAATCCACCACACAACACACTGGAGTAGGGTATTACACCACAACGGTGGCCCGAACCAGTATAAACCTTGCGTCTCTTGTGTTGTTCTTTCCTTAGTTTAGATCATAGCAAGGCGGAGGAGTGCAGGTAGGTAGGAGGCGAAATCTCTGCGCGCACCCCAGTGTTCGAACCTCAAGGGTCTGCCGGAACCCGAAATCCGACACTACCCCATTTACATATGAAGTTTGTTACAAACCGAGTTACGCTTATTTAGTTATGGATTAAAGCATTTTAACATGGCATAGGAGCAAATTTAAACAAACATCATTTTAAACATTTTAAACATAGAAGAAAGTTGGATGTTATGAAACTACATGAAATTCTAGTCAAGTTACATATATAAATTATTTAGATCCGATGCACGGTTCATGAGTTATTAAATGCATGAAGTTTAGGGACCTTTCTGTAAAAACTGCAGTCTCTGGATAAATAGCAAATTCGCAGAAAGAAAAAAAGACAGAAACGGGTCGAATCTTGGACAAGACCAATAATGAGAAAAAAAGGAGGGCGCTGGGGCTGGCCTCACCATGGGCCAAGCCCAGTCGGTGGAAGAGGTAGGGCAGTGGGCTCTGGCTGGGCCTGACGCAGTTCTGGCCCAAGTGGTCGATCGAAACGCTCATCTGCTCGACAGGGAGCAGAGCAGTGGCGACAGCAGGGCGCGGGGAGGCGGAGGTCACCGGCGCTGGAGGACTCCGGTGGGGTGGCACGGTGACCTGGAGCCAAGGACGAGGCCAAGGTGCAGGGAAATGCCGGATCTGGCAGAGGGGGACGCGCGGAGCAGGGTAGGTCGATGCGGATGAGCGAGAAGAGCACTCCGGATCATTGCAGAAGAGGAAACCGACGGGTTCAGGGGGCGATGCCTTGAAGGTGCGAGGGAGCCTCAGGTCTAGGAGGAGGCTCGCACCTGAGTCAACCCTGGCGAGCAGATGAGGTCCAGCAACGACGGGGAGGTTGGGACCCGACAGATCCGAGGCCAGGACGACGACATTAGATGGAGACGAGGCCGACAACTATTGAAGCTTCGAACGATCATGGCTCCTGTGCGAAGAACACATGGTTGAGAGAGAGGTCAGAGAGAGATGCAGAGAAGAATAGGACGAGGGACAAGATAAGAGATAGGTGCGAAGCTCGTCAGTTGGTCAATGGCGACGGCGTAGGACAGTGTCGGGCACGAGAGGCAGCGCATTGGAGGTAGCAGTGCTGACTGGAGAAGCTGCGCGAGGCTGAGCGCCAAGGCGGTTCGGGAGGAGGCGCTCCGTCGCGGCTCGTCGGATGGAGCTCGAAGCAGAGGAGGGGTTCGGGCAGAGAGGTGGCTGGGGATCGAGCCTCCTGCTCGATCTATAGGCGGGCACGACGACGAATCAAAGGGAGGAGGTGGAGGCTTTTTAGGATCGGGGAAGATGGAGGTTGGATGGTTGGGTGGACCGAGAGAAAAAATCCCGAGAAAGAAAAGATCTAGCAGCGACGGGACAAGCTCCCGAACAACAAGGAAAAGCGGGTGGCGGCGGCTTCGGGATTGAGGAGGAAAGGATGGGACAGCCTAGGGTTAGGGGTTGATCTGTTTAAATAGCATGTTGGAAAAGGGTAGGGCTATCTAGGTCCCTCCGATCATAATCAGACGGACGGGAAAAATAGGTTAGGTAGCCCAAACAGAAAAATGGAGACGTTTTGTGGATGTTTGGGGATGTTCCGGATACAACGGTGGCGACAGGCCGGGTCGGGTTCGGGACAACTTTCGGACGCGCGCGAGGGGTGGTGCGGGCTGATGAGAGAGGTTAGGTTGGACCTCGCGGTAGGTAGTGAGCTGTGTAGACGATCTCGAGCTGAGTGAAGAGAAGAGAGGGAGGCCCGGTGACTGTTTCCGGAGGCCGAAAATGTCCGACGTGTGCCCGACTATAATGCCGCTATGGTTTAACGGTTGGGCTATCAAACGAACTCCGAATGCGATGAAACTTGATAGGCGGTCTATCTACACTATAATAAGACCACACGCCAACTTTCATCCCATTCCGAGAGAATTTTCCGGCCACTTATAAAATACTATTTCGGACATGCCGCGGGCGCGTGCAAGTGTGTCTGGGCTTAGAACGGACAACGAAAGGAACTGGGAGACCCGGACTAATGCAAGTTTTGAAAAACATGATGATGCAATGCACAGGATGACATGGCAAGATGCAACACGCAAGCAAATGACATGGCAACAACAGCGAATAACAGGAAGACACCTGGCACATCGGTCTCGGGGCGTCACAACACTCCACCACTACGAGAGGATCTCGTCCCGAGATCTAGAATGGCATTGGAGGGAAAACGGAAGAGAAAGAGAAGAGTTATAACTAAGTTGCTTCTTTGACAAACGAATGAAACCAATGAACCTTGAAGGTTGAACAAATTCGAGAAAAGAATACAACGAAGGTGAACAAAGATGAAACCTCCGTTAGGGAAGAGGAACAAGGAACCTTACTAGACCCTTGTAGGTTGAAAGACATAAGAAAAGTGTTACGATGGACAATAGGTACATGCAAGCACTCCGATTGAAACGAGATGTACAGGAACGATAAGGATCAATTACGACAACACTCCGATTGGACATAGAAGGTAAAGAATATAAACTTTGCGAATCGAAAGCACTTGTATGAGACTCCGGTTAGAAGAGGAAAGATAAAAATGACACTCCGGTTAAAACGAGATAGAGAAGGAAAAAGAATGATATAATTTGGGCAGCATTCTGACTGAAAAGAAAAGGGATTGAATAAGAACTTGACAAGAAGAGAGTATGCTTGATGAAATCAACAACACACTATCTTCGAAACTATTGAAAGAATGGCACAAGGGGGTAAGAAAGATCTCAGACAGCACTCCGGTTGAGAAGGGAGTCAAAATTTGATAAGATGAGAGAGCTCGAATGAAAACACGACATTCCGGTTGGATGGATAAGCAAAAGAAAGAACATGAACTTCACAATACGAGATGATGAGTGAAGAGAGCATCATCACAATGCCTCCGGAAGAAATATAAGAATGGAAACGAAAGAACAGAGAAGAAGACAACAAGTTCTGCCTGAAATGAATTTGGGAGAGCATCCATACAAAGAAGGATTGAACGGAGTTGTTAGGAAATCAACAACGAAAAGAACATGCTTGTTTAGGGCTTATGGAAAATATCTCAAGAACTTGAGGTGAAAACCTGCCATAAATGGAAACAAGATTGGATTGATATGAACAAGAAGACAAGAGACTCATCTCACCGGGAGGATAATGAAGATCTTGAGTCAATTACACGGCTCACAATAGCAAAACCCTTAGGGAAAGCTTTAGGTGTAAAATAACCCAAGATACTCCAGCGACGAGGATGATGGATTTAAAATATCTCATTCTTAACAACATGTGAATCATGGAACATGAACTCAGATTATCAAGAATGACATAATACCACCTCCAATGATACAGAAGAAAGAATTGCACTCCAGACAGCAAAATGACGAATGCTTGAACTCCTCTGAAAAGAATCTTGATGAACACTTCTAGAAGGAATTAAATCTTTGATGAACCATCTTGTAGAACCTCCATGAAGAACTCCGGTAAACAAAAGAATTACGAAAATAAAGAGAAGTTGGAAACACAAGGTGAAACCTTGTAATGATTTAGATGGATCTCCGTGATAATTAGAGCTTGGAACTCCAAGAAAGAAAGACGAGCACTTGAAACCAAGAATTTAATCATCGGGAACAACTCCGGAAGAAAATATTAACATAAGGATGAAAACAAGAATAAGAATTACATTATGCGTATCCTTCATCAATTTAAGTTGATGACAAGCAACGGATTGCAAACAACTTATTCCCATTGGAAGGATTTAGAGAGATATGGCGCAAACTTGAGAAAGTCTTCAATGCTCCACCGGTAGAATTTGATAAGCACGAATGCATAGATATGATACACGAAGGAAGAAAAACACTTGAATGAACCACCATAAGAATTGAAAAAGAACGATTAAAACATGAAGACACATCGGGAAGAATTAGCAATTAAACGAAGATGCTTGAGAGAATTTAGATCCATGAGAACGAAGAGATTACGAGTTGATTAGAGAATCCTTGATTTAGACACCGGTATGATTTAGAGTATGATAGCTGAAAGCTGGAATGAATAAATCTTAGATGATGGGCTCCAGATTATCAAACTGAACAGAATCTTGAATTGCTCCGGATGGGTGAAAAAAAATCTCACAACCGAAAACAATTATGATAGGATGGTAGAAAATGGGGCAATATTTAAAAGAAACTCTTCTTCGGTCTTCAAAATCTGAGAATGACGATGAGAAACACCACCAAATTGTTGAGATACTCCGGGATGAAGAATGGAAAGGTTGATCCAACGATGATAAGAAATTGAGATATCTTGGAGAAATACATCAGACTGATGAAAACTTCATTCTTACGTCAAACTTCGAAATGAAATTGAGGTTACCTCCGGGAAAATAAGAAGAGTCAGGTAAGATCCTGGGAAAAAACTTGTGGGTTAGGGCCCACTCAAGAGAAAACACCGTTAGAATGATTAAAAAGAGAGATTACACTGGTTGAATTAAAAGGCTTGAATGAGATAACATCCTCAAAATAGCTTGAACAGATTAAGAGTGGAAACACGAATCTTCTGAGATATCATTAGCACTCCGGAACAAGAGAATAGCAAGTGGGGAAGATTAAGAGGTGCACCAGCATAAGTAGGCATTGGGCAAAAAGAAAAGGAGTATGCTCAATACCAAAGCTTGAATTAAATCCACCAGAGAAGAAAATGAGTGATGAGAGACGAACTTGAAGCTTCGTTAGCATCTTCTTGCGAATCACCAGATAAGAATATTGACGGAAAAGGAATGGAGAAGCTTCCCATCAATAAAATGGATACTTCATTAAGAAATATGAGTCCTTGAAGAAAAAAGGGTGGGAGGGTGGGAAAACAAAGACAACTTGGAACGGATGAAGCAAACACCGTTGAGAAGAACTGATAATTGATCTTGTGAATGAAATGATCAGATCCACTTGAAGAGAAACACGCGGTGGAAAGGATTGACATGACAATCACGGTGATCAAGAAGGATTAGTATTCACATAGGAGTATGAGAACACCAGTTAGGAAAGGTATGGAATCAACTCTCGACTTCGAAGCAACTTGAATACCACAAAAACAAAGGATTGGCTTGCAGAATAAGCCAGAACAAACATACGATAGAGATTTCGTCCGAAGTTTTCGTGGTGGGGCCTACACGGGCTCGATCGTACAACACCATCATGTACAAGGCAGTGCACATGACATACGAAGCATCCCCGAGTCGGCATAGCCAAGGACTCTTTAAGACACAACGAGACCACTGTAAAACCAACCGTGGATAGGCGGACCACTAGACGTCGAACCCCAATTTCATATCATACATCTGTCGAAAAGATATCCTAAGAGCTACTTGAATTCCCACTTATAAACTCCTGAAATTTTCCGGTTATGCAATCAGGTGTTGGGGATACAGGGGAAGCATAATATCTCACCCAAAACTAGCAAATCTTACATCCAGCTGTATCCATCCTTCAACACATAACCAAGAAACCTTCGGAAATCGTTTACCTCAACCTTCGAAAAGCATCCGTTATACGAGTTATGGCAATACTCCCGAACTCCCGCCCCAGTACTGGGTGGCGTCGGGGTTATCTCACCAACAACTGCATAATAGATATTTTCGATGTCAGCGAAACTAAACTCAGGTATTCCAGAACTGCAACGATAAAATTGTGACGATAACACCTCGGAGCTCAACTCCTCGGGACACTGCCACAACCCCTAAATGTCAGGAGGCACCAAGAACAATGTTCTCATCACAAAACCATCGGAACGATTCCAAGATACCCGCGTGATCCTAAGAATTTTTTTTAGTGAAAGTTGAGAAGAGAAGAGTCAAAACTCTACATCAGGATGCCTCACCAGAGCGACAAAGGGACTGAGGTGTAAAAAGAATTCCTAACTCTCCGATATATATAATCCTATACGACTCAAAACATTTTTCTAGACTCAACAACGCCAACGATTCGATCAAGCAGGGGGCTCCTAAGGTCGGGGAAGGCTTTGATTACAAACTTGTAACACCCTCGATGCGGCTATATCCCCGACGTGTCGAAGCACGACTTAGAGGCATAACCGCATTGAAAGAAATGTCGCAAGTGAGATAATCTTCACACAACCCATGTAATACATAAAGGGAAAGAGATACATAGTTGGCTTACAATCGCCACTTCACACAATACATGAATAAAGCATTACATCATCCAGATACAATCAAGGTCCGACTATGGAACCAAAATAAAAGAAAACTACCCCAAATGCTACACAGATCCCCGATCGTCCCGACTGGGCTCCACTACTGATCAACTAGAACGAAACAACATAAAGGACAAGATCTTCATCGAGCTCCTCCTTGAGCTTGGTTGCGTCATCTGCACAGTTCAACGACACCTGCAAGCTGGTTTTGGAAGTATCTCTGAGTCACGGGGACTCAGCAATCTCACACCCTCGCGATCAAGACTATTTAAGCTTATGGGTAAAGGTAAAGGTATGAGGTGGACCTGCAGCAAGCGACTAGCATATATGGTGGCTAGACATACGCAAATGAGAGCGAGAAGAGAAGGCAAAGCACGGTCGATAATCTATGATCAACAAGTGATCCTAGAACAACCTACGTCAAACATAACTCCAACACCATGTTCACTTCTCGGACTCCGCCGAGAAGAGACCATCACGATTACACACGCGGTTGATGTTTTTAATTAAGATCAAATTTAGGTTTTCTACAACCGGACATTAACAAATTCCCATCTGCCCATAACCGCGGGCACGGCTTTCGAAAGCTCAAATCCCTAACGGGGTGTCCCAACTTATCCCATCAAAAGCTCTCACGGTCAACGAAGGATATTCCTTCTAGCGGGAAGACCCGATCAGGCTCGGAATCCCGGTTACAAGACATTTCGACAATGGTAAAACAAGACCAGCAACGCCGCCCGAATGTGCCGACAAATCCCGATAGGAGTTGCACATATCTCATTCTCAGCGCACACTCAGATGACACTAGCTACAAGTAAAACCAACCCTCAAGTTTCCCTGAGGTGGCGCCGCAGGCAGCTCAGTTCGGACCAACACTCAGAGGAGCACTGGCCCGAGGGGGTTAAATAAAGATGACCCTTGGGCAGGCCTACCCAAGGGAAAGAAAAGGCTAGGTGGTGAATGGTAAAACCAATGTTGGGCATTGCTGGAGGAGTTTTATTCAAGGCAAACTGTCAAGGGGTTCCTATTATAACCCAACCGCGTAAGGAACGCAAAATCCGGGAACATAACATCGATATGACAGAAACTAGGGCGGCAAGAGTGGAACAAAACACCAGGCATAAGGCCGAGCCTTCCACCCTTTACCAAGTATATAGATGCATTAATTAAATAAGAGATATTGTGATATCCCAACAAAATATCCATGTTCCAAACATGGAACAAGCTCCAATCTTCACCTGCAACTAACAACGCTATAAGAGGGGCTGAGCAAAGCGGTAACATAGACAAACAACGGTTTGCTAGGACAAGGTGGGTTAGAGTCTTGGTTTAACAATATGGGAGGCAAGATAAGCAAGTGGTAGGTATCGCAGCATAGGCATAGCAAAAGAGCAAGCAACTAGCAAGCAAAGATAGAGGTGATTTTGTGGGTATGATCATGTTGTATGAAATCCCGCAAGGAAGAAGAATGAGTCCATGAAGAAGACAAACGGACGTAGCCAACGGATGCTCACAAACACAACGTTACCGGATTACCGAGAAGAAGTACACCGGAAAGAAAGCAAACAACATAGTAAACAACCACTACAACAACATGGCATGATGCACAACAAGTATGATGCATGTCTGGTTTAATGAAGCATGGCATGGCAAAGAGCACAAACAATCCTACAAATTAAGTGGAGCTCATTATGCAACGGAGTTGCATGTTGAAGAAAACACCACATGACTTATTTAGTTCTCTCTCGTTTATGTACCCAACAAGATTAAATGTTGGTAGCATGGGAAGAGATGAAGCATAAAGAAACTATCTATCTAGGCAAGTTTAAATGAGGCCGGAACAACAAACAACAAGTCCGGAAAACCTCATGTGCAATATTATAGGTTAGGTACTGTTCTGCCCTAAACACAATTTTAGAGTTATTAAACATGCAAAGTGAGTACACCATATTAAACTAGGCATTTTTCTACCCCATTTACATATGAAGTTTGTTACAAACCGAGTTACGGTTATTTAGTTATGAATTAAAGCATTTTAACATGGCATAGGAGAGAATTTAAACAAACATCATTTTAAACATTTTAAACATAGAAGTTGGATATTATGAAACTACATGAAATTCTAGTCAAGTTACATATATAAATTATTTAGATCCGATGCACGGTTCATGAGTTCTAAATGCATGAAGTTTAGGGACCTTTCTGTAAAAACTATAGTCTCTAGATAAATAGCAAATTCGCAGAAAAAAAATAGAAACAGGCCGAATCTGGGACAAGCCCAACAATGAGAAAAAAGGAGGGTGCTGGAGCTGGCCTCACCATGGGCCAAGCCCAGTCGGTGGAAGAGGCAGGGCAGTGGGCACTGGCTGGGCCTGACGCGGTTCTGGCCCAAGTGGTCAATCGAAACGCTCATCTGGTCGACAGGGAGCAGAGCAGTGGCGACAGCAGGGCGCGGGGAGGCAGAGGTCGCCGGCGCTGGAGGACTCCGGTGGGGTGGCGCGGTGACCTGGAGCCAAGGACGAGGCCGAGGTGCAGGCAAATGCCGGATCTGGCAGAGGGGGACGCACGGAGCAGGGTAGGTCAATACGGATGAGCGAGAAGAGTGCTCCGGCTCGTTGCAGAAACCGACAGGTTCAGGGGGCGACGCCTTGCAGGTGCGAGGGAGCGTCAGGCCTAGGAGGAGGCTCACGCCTGAGTCAACCCTGGCGAGCAGACGAGGTCCGGCAACGACGGGGAGGTCGGGACCCGACAGATCCGAGGCTAGGACGACAATGTCGGATGGAGACGAGTCCGGCAACTGTTGAAGCTTCGAACGATCATGGCTCCTGTGCGAAGAACACACGATTGAGAGAGAGGTCAAAGAGAGATGGAGAGAAGAATAGGAGGAGGGACAAGAGAAGAGATGGGTGCGAAGCTCATCAGTTGGTCAACGACGACGGCACAGGACAGCGTCGGGCATGGGAGGCAGCGCAGGGGAGGTAGCGGTGCTGACTGGAGAAGCTGCGCGAGGCCGAGTGCCATGGCAGTTCGGGAGGAGGCGCTCCGTCGCAGCTCATCGGATGGAGCTCGAAGCAGAGGAGGGGTTCGGGCAGAGAGGTGGCTGGGGATCGAGCCTCCTGCTCGATCTGTAGGTGGGCACGACGACGAATCGAAGGGAGGAGGTGGAGGCTTTTTAGGATCGGGGAATATGGAGGTTGGATGGTTGGGTGGACCGAGAGAAAAAAATCCCGAGAAAGAAAAGATCTAGCGATGGGACAAGCTCCCGAACAACAAGGAAAAGCGGGTGGCGGCAGCTTCGGGATTGGGGAGGAAAGGATGGGATAGCCTAAGGTTAGGGGTTGATCTGTTTAAATAGCATGTTGGAAAAGGGTAGGGCTATCTAGGTCCCTCCGAACGTAATCGGACGGACGGGAAAAATAGGTTAGGTAGCCCAAACACAAAAATGGAGACGTTTTGTGGATGTTTGGGGATGTTCCGGATACAACAGTGGTGACAGTCCGGGTCGGGTTCGGGACAACTTTCGGACGCGCGCGAGGGGGGGTGCGGGCTGACGAGAGAGGTTAGGTTGGACCTGGCGGTAGGTAGTGAGCCGTGTAGACGATCTCGAGCTGAGAGAAGAGAAGAGAGGGAGGCCCGGCGACTGTTTCCGGAAATCGAAAACGTCCGATGTGTGCCCGGCTATAATGCCGCTATAGTTTAACGGTTGGGCTATCAAACAAACTCCAAATGCGATGAAACTTGACAGGCGGTCTACCTACACTATAATAAGACCACACGCCAACTTTCATCCCATTCCGAGAACATTTTCCGGCCACTTATAAAATACTATTTCGGACATGCCGTGGGCGCGTGCAAGTGTGTCTGGGCTCAGAACGGACAACAAACGGAACTGGGAGACCCGGACTAATGCAAGTTTTGAAAAACATGATGATGCAATGCACAGGATGACATGGCAAGATGCAACACGCAAGCAAATGACATGGCAACAACAGCGAATAACAGAAAGACACCTGGCACATCGGTCTCGGGGCATCACATTGGGTAAAGATTTGATGGATTTTGGAATAAAGAGTGGAAAGAGCCTAAGCTTGGGGATGCTCAAGGCACCCCAAGGTAAAATTCAAGGACAACCAAAATCCTAAGCTTGGGGATGCCCCGGAAGGCATCCCCTCTTTCGTCTTCGTCTATCGGTAACTTTACTTGAGGCTATATTTTTATTCACCACATGATAAGTGTTTTGCTTGGAGCGTCTTGTATGATTTGAGTTTTTGCTTTTTAGTTTACCACAATCATCCTTGCTGTACACACCTTTTGGGAGAGACACACATGAATCGGAATTTATTAGAATACTCTATGTGCTTCACTTATATCTTTTGAGCTAGATAATTTTGCTCTAGTTAGAGCACAGTGGTGGTTTTATTTTATAGAAATTATTGATCTCTCATGCTTAATTTATATTATTTTGAGAGTCTTTTAGAACAGCATGGTAATTTGCTTTGGCTATAAAATTAGTCCTAATATGATGGGCATCCAAGATGGGTATAATAAAAACTTTCATATAAAGTGCATTGAATACTATGAGAAGTTTGATTCCTTATGATTGTTTTGAGATATGAAGATGGTGATATTAGAGTCATGCTAGTTGAGTAGTTTTAAATTTGAGAGATACTTGTGTTAAAGTGTGCGATTCCCGTAGCATGCGCGCATGGTGAACCGTTATGTGATGAAGTCGGAGCATGATTTATTTTGATTGTCTTCCTTATGAGTGGCAGTCGGCGACGAGCGATGGTCTTTTCCTACCAATCTAACCCCCTAGGAGAATGTGCATGCTACTTTGTTTCGGTAACCACTAGATTCTTGCAATATGTATGTGAGTTCTTTATGACTAATGTTGAGTCCATGGATTATACGCACTCTCACCCTTCCACCGTTGCTAGCCTCTCTAGTACCGCGCAACTTTCGTAGGTACCATAAACCCACCATTTACCTTCCTCAAAACAGCCACCATACCTACCTATTATGGCATTTCCATAGCCATTCCGAGATATATTGCCATGTAAATTTCCACCATTCCGTTTATTATGACACGCTTCATCATTGTCATATTGCTTTGCATGATCATGTAGTTGACATTGTATTTGTGGCAAAGCCACCTTTCATAATTTTTCATACATGTCACTCTTGATTAATTGCACATCCCAATACACCACCGGAGGCATTCACATAGAGTCATATTTTGTTCTAAGTATCGAGTTGTAATTCTTGAGTTGTAAGTAAATAAAAGTGTGATGATCATCATTATTAGAGCATTGTCCCATGTGAGGAAATGATGATGGAGACTATGTATCGGTGAGAACGATACCTATGGGATCACTGGGATCCCTTCTATGGTCGGCGAGCGCTGGGTCGTGAGAAGAGCAGGTTTAGGAGCAAGTGCACGGGTCGTTTACCCAGTTTCGGGCTGCGAGGATGCGTAAAACCCTAGTCCTGCTTTGGAGGATGTTTTGAGTGTTCTTGAGCTTTTCGGACTAGCTACGGTGGCTGTGTTGTCCCAAAAATATGATTCCCTCTCCTGGTCGCCTCGGGCCTCCTTTTATAGGAAAAAGGGGCTGCTACAGTGGAACACAGGAGGTCAAAATGCCTACAGTGCGCGAGCATATTGCACGACATTACGGGACAAAGCGCATTAAATGCACTAAGTAGTTGTCCATTAGCTTTATCCGGGATGGGAACGAGGCCCGTCCTGTCCGCCGCCTCTTCGCCTCGCTTCGACACGCGCCCAGACCAATGATGCATGCAGCGCCATGTAGGCAGGCAGGCAACTGAGGTGGCACGGTGGTAGGGCCTTCGTGAAGATCTGCATGCCGCCACGCAGGTGCTTGCTGATTTGGCCTGGAAGCTTCATGTTGCTACGCAGGTGCCTGTCCAGCTGGTTGTGCTGGCAGCTGCATGCGAATGACGGCGGAGTCTTGGCTGATGCGGGCCTGGCAGTGGCCCTGCTGACGCCCTCGGCATGGGTCTTGCCGGGGGCCAGGCAAGGGTCTTGTCATGGCATTGCTGTCATCCCTGGCAAGGGTCTTCCCGGGGGTCTTGTGGATCTCCTCGGCTAGGATCTTGCCGAGGGTTGCTGTCTTCTAATCCTCATTTGATATTGTGTGTTTATGATCTTGACAAAGATCTGCATGCCACTGCAGAGGTGCCTCCCGATCCCTGGTCCCAACGTAGTTGATTGGGTAGGAGCATGTGGGCTGAAGGGTGGCTCGCTCTGCTGGTGTTGGGCAAGTGTAACACCCCGTATGTAACCTGCCACATTTGTATTCCAACTCTTGCCGTTTCCGGCACTAAGTTATGTTATTTCATCGTTGTCGGGTTTTTGCCTTTGTGTTGTTTTGTCTTTATC
The DNA here is from genome assembly GCF_018294505.1 of Triticum aestivum. Classification (NCBI taxonomy): domain Eukaryota; kingdom Viridiplantae; phylum Streptophyta; class Magnoliopsida; order Poales; family Poaceae; genus Triticum; species Triticum aestivum. Next base: position 242,876,192 of record NC_057803.1, read on the forward strand.
ATGCATCTCATATCATTGTCATCATGTGCATCGCTTTTGCATACGTGTTCGTCTCATGCATCCGAGCATTTTCCCCGTTGTCCGTTTTGCATTCCGGCGCTCCTATGTCATCCGGTGTTCCTTTCTACCTATTTTCGTGTGCTGGTGTTAAACATTTTCGGATTGGACCGAGACTTGCCATGCGGCCTTGGTTTACTACCGGTAGACTGCCTGTCAAGTTTCGTACCATTTGGACTTCGTTTGATACTCCAACGATTAACCGAGGGACCGAAAAGGCCTTGTGTGTGTTGCAGCCCAACACCTTTCCAAAGTGGCCTAAAACCCACCTAAACCTCCTCCATCACCTAGGCCGTTCGATCACGATCGCGTGGCCGCAAACTGCACCTCATTTGGAGCTTCCTAGCTCCCTCTACCTCTATAAATAGCCCCTCCTCCGAAATCCCGGATCTCCTTCCAGCCTAACCCTAAATTCCACCTCGCGCGCCGCCGGACATGTCCGAAACTGCGCCGAACAAAATCCCACAGCCAACCACATCACTCCACGTCAGCCGCCCGGCGCCCCACTTCGCCGCGATCCGCGCTGTCTCGTGAGGCCCGCCGCGGGCCCTCCCCGGCCCAGGCCACCGCCGTCCGACACCCACGCCCGCGCCGCTTCTCCTCCCACGCCGGTGCCGCGCTCCACCGCCTCCGCCTCGACTCTGCCGCTCCGGCCGTCGCCACCATCGCCGGACTTCGCCTCCTCTTCGCTGACCGCCGCACCACCGCCGGAGTCACCGCCGTTCGCCGAGGAGCTCGCCGGCGACACCCCAGCCTCGGATCCGGCACCCTCCGGCGTCCCCTCGCCCCTCCCTCGCCGGAACAAGCTCACCGGCTCGCCGGAGACCTCAGGCGCCTCGAGCTGCTATAGTGCCGTCGTCAGATCTGGATTGAGTATCGGTTGACTTTTTCACCTGAAACCCTAATATTTTGGCTATGTTCATCAGTGCATAACTCATCAACCGTTGCTCCGATTCGTGCGTGTACCATATCGAATGTTCGTCTCGACGAGTACTTCATTTCATCTCATTGCATCATTTTCATTTGAGCTCATCTTGATGCCCGAAATGCTGTTGGAAGAGGGCTATGTGTTGTTAGTTTCAGATTATTATCAGCAAATGCACTTTTGTCATTTTTGCCATGATTAATGCGTGCATGCTATTATCCTGAGCCCTACATGAGTTTTGAAGTATGCCATGTTATCTTTACAGGGGTGTATGCCATGTATTTTTTTGATCTCTGTGGTGACTAGCACGAGCATGCAAAGTAGGTCACTTAATGTTGCTGATTTCAGGGACTTAGAAATATTCCAAGTCTCTGCCCCGTCCTTATTTTTATGTCATGTGTTCACGTTGTTTCCTAGTGATCCGTGCCTCTTTTGAGCATGATTAGTAAGGATGTTTTGTAGATATTGTGGTGCTCTATCCATCCATGTTTTGTTTGCAATTATGGAGCACCCTAGCTTGAGTCAATCGAGCTCTACTTTTGCTATAAAATGTTCCTGGCAGATTGCTAACATGTTTAGCAATTTTGCCGAGCTTGTTGTAGTTGATCCGTGCATGCTATGTTGTCGTTCTTGCCATGCCTAGCTTCCATGCCATGTCTACTTGCTGGGTGTATGCTTAGTTTGTCATGCAATGCCTCGTAGTGAGTGCATTGAGCTTGTAAACATGCCTACTTGATATCTGTTTTGCCATGTCCCAGTTTTTTATCTAAGTCTGAATCTGTTAACGATAATTGCTATGTTCGTGTGGTTGCAATTGTATTTTCTGATCCCTTTTGGCTTATGGTCAGTAAGGGACTTTTGTTGTATGCTTTGAGTAGCTTCATGCCATGCCTTGATTTGCCATGATATGTTCCTGTAGCATGTAGTTTTCATGCTCTAAACATTGCTTCCTGATGTTAAATTCCTGACTTGATGTTAATTTCACTAAGTCTAAAACATGTAATCTTTTACACTTTTGCCATGCTTATTTGAGCTTGCTATTGAGTGAATTGGCCGTAACTCAGTGTTCATCTTTTGTCAAGCATCATGAGTGGATCCCTGCCATGTATTTTGTTGCCATGTTGGAGTGCTGTAGCATGTTGTTCTTGATGCATTTAGATGGTCTCGTGCTGTTAATCGCAGACCGGTGCCATATTTGTTTTGCTTGTCATTTCCAAACCGTGCATCCGATTCCGGTGATCTTTATATCGATTTCAACCGAAATCAACTCCTCTTTCCGGTGGCACTCTTGGTTTTTCCAAGTTGAGGCCAGGTTCAATCATTTCTTTCCAAATCATGCATATGCATCACATATCGCATCCCGTATATCATACCATGTTTGCATCATGTTGTTCGTGCATTGCACGTGGTTGATTGTTCTCCCTTTGCTTGTGTTTCTTGCTTTGGGTAGAGCCGGGAGACGAGTACGTGATCGAGGAGCCCATTGAGTACATTTACGAGGATCAAGTCAACTCAGAGAACTTTGCAGGCAAGATGACCATACCCTCGAAATCACTTCTATCTTTGCTTGCTAGATGCTCGCTCTTTTGCTATGCCTATGATACGATACCTACCACTTGCTTATCATGCCTCCCATATTGCCATGTCAAATCTCTAACCCACCTTGTCCTAGCAAACCATTGTTTGGCTATGTTACCGCTTTGCTCAGCCCCTCTTATAGCGTTGCTAGTTGCAGGTGAAGATTGGAGTTCGTTCCTTGTTGGGACATGTTTATTGTTGGGATATCATTATATTATCTTGTCTATCTTAATGCACATATATACTTGGTAAAGGGTGGAAGGCTCGGCCTTATGCCTAGTGTTTTGTTCCACTCTTGCCGCCCTAGTTTCCGTCATACCCGTGTTATGTTCCTTAATTTTGTACAAGGTTGGGTTATAATGGGAACCCCTTGACAGTTCGCCTTGAATGAAACTCCTCCAGCACGGCCCAACCTTGGTTTTTACCATTCGCCATGTAGCCTCTTTTTCCCTTGGGTTCCACGGACTCAAGGGTCATCTTTATTTAAACCCCCGGGCCAGTGCTCCTCTGAGTGTTGGTCCAACCTGTCAGTCGCCGGTGGACACCAGGGGAAACTCTGGGCTGGCCTACCGGAAGTTTGGACAATCCGGTGTGCCCTGAGAATGAGATATGTGCAGCTCCTATCGTGATTTGTCAGCACATTCAGGTGGCTTTGCTGGTTTAGTTTTACCATTGTCGAGATGTCTTGTAACCGTGATGCCGAGTCTGATCGGATTGTCTTGGGAGAAGGAATATCCTTCATTGACCATGAGAGCTTGTGATGGGCTAAGTTGGGACTCCCCTGCAGGGATTTGAACTTTCAAAAGACGTGCCTGCGGTTATGGGTAGATCGGAATTTGTTAATGTCCGATTGTAGATAACCTGAAACTTAGCTTAATTTAAAATGCATCAACCCCGTATGTAACCCTGATGGTCTCTTCTCGGCGGGGTCCGGGAAGTGAACACGGTGTTGGAGTTATGCCTGAACGTAGGTTGTTCTAGGATCACTTCTTGATCATAGTTGTTCGACCATGCCTTTGCCTTCTCTTCTCGCTCTCATTTGCGTATGTTAGCCACCATATATGCTAGTCGCTTGCTGCAGCTCCACATCATACCTTTTACCCTTCCTATAAGCTTAAATAGTCTTGATCGCGAGGGTGTGAGATTGCTGAGTCCCCGTGACTCACAGATTCCTTCCAAAACCAGATGCAGGGACAGATGATTCCATTCCAAGAGATTCAACTAAGCTCAAGTGGGAGTTCAATGAGGACTCAGGATGATACTACATGTCTTTCCCAGCTGATCAGTAGTGGTGCCCAGTTGGGGCGATCGGGGACTATGTTGCATTTGGGGTTTATCTTTATTTTGGTTCCGTAGTTGGACCTTGAGTGTATCTGGATGAATGTAATGTTATTTATGCTATTTGTGTGACGTGGCGAGTGTAAGCGAACTATGTATCTTTTTCCCTTATTGTATTACATGGGTTGTTGTAAAGATTACCTCACTTGCGACATTGCTTTCAATGCGGTTATGCCTCTAAGTCGTGCTTCGACACGTGGGAGATATAGCCACATCGAGGGTGTTGCAAGTTGGTAATCAGAGCCTTCCCCGACCTTAGGAGCCCCCCTGCTTGATCGAACCATTGGTGTTGTTGAGTCTAGAAAAATGTTTTGAGTCATTTAGGATTATATATATCGGAGAGTATGACTTCTTTTTACTCCTCAGTCCCTTCGTCGCTTTGGTGAGGCATCCTGACGTAGAGTTTTGACTCTTCTCTTCTCAAATTTCACTATTTTTTTAGGATCACGCGGGTATCTTGGAATCGTTCCGATGGTTTTGTGACGAGAACATTGTACTTAGTGCCTCCTTACATTTAGGGGTTGTGGCAGTGTCCCGGGGAGTTGAGCTTCGAGGTGTTGTCGTCACAATTTTATCGTTGCAATTCTGGAATACCTGAGTTTCGCCAACATCGAAAATCTCTTTTATGTAGTTGTTGGTGAGATAACCTCGACGCCACCCAGTACTTGGGCGGGAGTTCGGGAGTATCGCCATAACTTGTGTAACGGATGCTTTTCGAAGGTTGAGGTAAATGATTTCTGAAGGTTTCTTGGTTATGTGTTGAAGGATGGATACAGCTGGATGTAGGATTTGCTAGATTTGGGTGAGATATTATGCTTCCCCTGCATCCCCAACACCTGATTGCATAACCAGAAAGGTTCGGGAGTTTCATAGGTGGGAATTCTTGTAGCTCTAGCATTTCTTCCGCGGATATTTGGTTTGTGATTGGGTAATCCTCACCAAGTATTTGTTCTTGTCCGTACCTTGTTGTTTTATTCTTCTACCTCTATCTAAGTGGCTTCTCAATTTATGGAAGTGTGACCATTTCAAATGGATTTTATTCGTTCATTTTGTTCAGATGTGGAGACTATATGTTGCAATTTCGATCCATTTGATTCAGCTTGATTATATGTCTGTCAAGATGCTAATGGATGTCACCCTCTTCAGGATGGCTCCTCCAACGCGCACGACTCCGAATAATGATCCGGCACCACCACCTCCACCTCTGGAGGCATGGCAACCTGTGATGGCCACTACCAATGCAAACATGTAGCTGATCATGCAACTCTTGCAAGAGCGCAACCAAGGGAATCATGGCCATGGCAACAATCAGAATCAGTTTGCTACACTCAACCAGTTCCTCACTAATCAGCCAAAGACCTTCAGCAACTGTGTCGAAGCAACAGATGGTGATGATTGGCTCGTGGATATCTGCAAGCATTTCGAGTGCAGCAACATCAGGCCTGAGGACTTTGTCAAGTTTGCCTTGTTCCAACTCAAAGACCAAGCTGCAGAATGGTTTCAGCGGTAGAAAGATTCCAGAGGAGGCCGTGTGATTACCTGGGATCAATGCCGTTAAGACTTCAAAGCTCACCACATTCCTCAGAGCGTTGTTGAGAGCAAGCGTGAGGAATTCCGCAACCGGAAGCAAGGCAGCTTGTCTATTTACGAGTATAACATCATGTTCTAGAAGCTCGCTCGTTTCGCCAAGCAGGACGTCCCTGACGAGAAGAGCATGATTTATCAGTTCAGAGGTGGCCTCAGAGAAGATCACCAACTACCTCTCGTGCTTTTCGAGCCTTAGAAGTACGATGAGTTTTACAACATGGCACTGAAATAAGAGACTGTGCAGCTGAAGTGCGATGCGTCCAAGAAGCGAGTCAGAGATGCGACTCCTTCTTCCTCAACTCAAGTGGCTTCTAAGCAGCAAAAGTATTGGCTGCCTCCTCCTCCGTTCCGTCAGCCTTACCAGTAGAAGAGGAAAGGTTGCAATGGATCTTCCCACCCACCCAACCCAGGCTTTCAGAACAAGACTTCGTCTCATGCTCCAAGATCAAGTGCTCCGTATCACCGTCCACTTTCAGAGGTCACGTGCAACAAGTGTCAGCAGAAGGGTCACGATGCTAACAAAGGCTTCAATCAGAGGCGTCTTCCTCCTCCTCCTATGAGATCTGCCAGCACCGCAGTGGTCAAGCATAATCCCAAGTTTGCAAAGGTCAACATGATGAACGCAGCTCAGGCAGAGGACTCGTCAGATGTGATTATAGGTAACATTCCTGTTAACGATGTTCTTGCAAATGTTCTTTTTGACACTGGTGCATCGCATTGTTTCATCTTGAGACCATTTGCATCTAAGCATGAGTTGGCTTTCCAAGATATGCATAGACCGTTAGCAGTTGTCTCTCCGGGCAAGTGCTTGCACGCAAGCTACGTGGTTCCGGAAGTTTCTATCACATTGGGTGACTATAAGTTTCTGTCTTCTCCAATGGTCCATGGTAACTCGGATATTGATCTTATTCTTGGAATGGATTGGCTTTCTAAGCACAAGGCTCAGCTTGATTGTGCTGCCAGGCAGATTCAGTTGACATATTCGTCTGAGGATGTAATCGTCTTTGCCACTCGGGATGACACCGTTCGTATGTTTTCTCTCAATGAGAAGGGTGAGCTGGATGCCATCTCGCAGATTCCAGTCGTTTGCGAATATCAAGACGTCTTCCCAGAAGAGCTTCCAGGAATGCCTCCGCACCGGCTAGTTGAATTTGTCATCGATCTTGAGCCTGGCACAGAACCTGTTTGCGAACGTCCTTACAAGCTTGGACCAGAAGAGTTAAAGGAGCTGAAGAAGCAACAAGATATTCAAGAGCGTATGGGTCTCAACCGACCTAGTTCTTCTCCATGGGGTTGTGGTGTTCTTTTTGTGAAGAAGAAGGATGGAACAGACCGACTTTGTGTCGACTACCGTCCATTGAACAAGAAGACCATAAAGAACAAGTACCCACTTCCCAACATCAATGAGCTGTTTGAACAACTCAAAGGTGCTCAAGTATTCTCCAAGCTCGATCTCCGTATGGGCTATCATCAGATTCGCATTCGTGAACAAGACAGCATTCAGAACAAGCTATGGTTCGTACGAATACACTGTCATGTCTTTCGGCCTCGACAATGCTCCACCAACATTCTCTCGCATGATGAACTTCATCTTCAACGCCTACACAAATGACTTCGTCTTGGTCTACCTCGATGACATTTTGGTCTTTTCCAAGAACAAGGAGGATCATGCCAACCACTTGCGTTTGGTGCTGGATAAACTCAAAGAACATCAGTTCTATGCGAAGTTTTCAAAGTACGAGTTTTGGCTCGATGAGGTCCTCTACCTTGGGCATATCATCTCCGCCAAGGGCATAGCTGTTAATCCTGAGAAGGTGTTTGCAATTGTGAATTGGGAACCGCCTCATAACGTGAAGCAACTCCGCAGCTTCCTTGGGCTCGCAAGCTATTGTGAAGGTTCGTCGAGAACTTCTCTAAGATCGTGAAGCCTCTTTCCAACCTTCTCCATAAGCATGTGAAGTATGTATGGTCTCCTGAATGTGACATGGCCTTCAACACCCTGAAAGAGAAGCTAGTCACTGCTCCAGTTCTGACTCCTCCTGATGAATCCAAACCGTTCGAGGTCTGTTGTGATGCTTCCCTTCAAGGTCTTGGTGCAGTGTTGATGCAAGAGAAGAAAGTTGTGGCCTATACCTCTCGCCAGTTGAAGCCCAACGAGAAGAACTACCCCACTCATGACCTCGAGTTGGCGGCAGTTGTCCATGCTCTTTTAACATGTAGACATCTCTTATTGGGATGAAAAGTGGACATCTTCACTGATCATAAGAGTCTCAAGTACATCTTCACTCAGCCAAATCACAACCTCAGGAAGACTCGTTGGGTCGAAATGATTCAAGAGTATAATCCGAGTATCAAATATACTCCAGGCATGGCCAATGTTATTCCAGACGCATTGAGCAGGAAGGACTGCAACAGTCTGATTCTCAAGCCTTACCAACCGAAGCTTTGTGAAGCTTTCCGCAAACTCAATCTGCAAGTTGTTCCTCAAGGATTTCTGGCCAACCTTCAAGTCTCTCCTACTTTGGAAGATCAGATTCGCGAGGCTCAACTTCTTGATGCTATGGTGAAGAAGGTGAAGATTGGGATTGCCAAGAGTCAACCCAAGTACAAGTGCTATCGTCTTGATGACAAGGATACTCTTTTCTTCGAGGATCGCATTGTTGTGCCTAAAGGTGATCTTTGTAAAGTCATTATGTACGAGGCTCACAATTCACTCCTCTCTATCCACCCTGGAAGTACAAAGATGTACCATGACCTCAAGCAGTCGTATTGGTGGACTCAAATGAAGCGCGAGATTGCTCAGTTCGTGAATGAATGTGATGTCTGCAGAAGACTGAAAGCAGAACACCAACGACCAGCTGGTCTCGTCCAACCTCTTGCCATTCCAGAATGGGAGTTTGACCATATTGAGATGGACTTCATGACTGGATTTCCAAAGTCCAAGCGTGGCAATGATGCTATCTTCGTTGTCATCGACAAACTCACTAAAGTGGCTCATTTTCTTCCTATCAAAGAATCTATCACAGCAGCTCAGTTGGCACAGCTATATACCTCCAGGATTGTCTCTCTGCACGGCATTCCGCAGTTGATTTCTTCAGATCATGGCAGCATCTTCACATCCATGTTCTGGGATTCTTTTCAGAAGGCCATGGGCACCAACATTCGCTTCGTCACAACTTTTCATCCTCAAACCAGTGGCCAAGTCGAGCGAGTTAATCAGATTCTTGAAGATATGCTCAGGGCTTGTGTCATCTCTTTCGGTATGAAGTGGGAAGATTGTCTTCCATATGCCGAGTTCTCCTACAACAACAACTTCCAAGCGAGTTCGGGCAAGGCCCCATTCGAGATTCTCTATGGCAGGAAGTGTCGTACTCCTCTTAACTGGTCAGAGACTGGTGAACGTCAACTTCTCAGAAATGACTTGATCACAGAGGCTGAAGAAATGTGCAAAGTCATTCGTTAAAATCTCAAAGCCGCGCAATCGCGCCAGAAGAGTTACTATGATAGCAAGCATCGTGACTTGGCTTTCGAGATCAGAGACCATGTCTACCTCCGCGTCTCTCCAACGAAGGGTACTCGTCACTTTGGTATCAAAGGGAAGCTTGCCCCTAGGTACGTGGGTCCCTTCAAAATCATTGGCAAAAGAGGCGATCTCGCCTATCAACTTGAGCTTCCCTCCAACTTTGCAAACGTGCACGACGTGTTTCATGTCTATCAACTCCGCAATTGTTTCAAGACTCCTGACCGCTCGAAGACATTGATCTCCAAGAAGACATGTCTTATCATGAGCACCCCGTTGCTATCCTTGAAGAAGCTGAGGGCAAGACTCGCAACAAGTCTATCAATTTCCTGAAAGTCAAGTGGTCACATCATTCTGACCGTGAAGCCACCTGGGAACGCGAGGATCACCTACGTTCTGAGTACCCAGAGTTTTTCCAGTCCTAGATCTCGGGACGAGATCCTTTCGTAGTGGTGGAGTGTTGTAACACCCCGTATATAACCTGCCACATTTGTATTCCAACTCTTGCTGTTTCCGGCACTAAGTTATGTTCTTTCTTCGTTGTCGGGTTTCTGCCTTCGTGTTGTTTTGTCTTTGTCATGCATCTCATATCATTGTCATCATGTGCATCGCTTTTGCATACGTGTTCGTCTCATGCATCCGAGCATTTTCCCCGTTGTCCGTTTTGCATTCCGGCGCTCCTATGTCATCCGGTGTCCCTTTCTACCTATTTTCATGTGCGGGTGTTAAACATTTTTGGATTGGACCGAGACTTGCCATGTCGCCTTGGTTTACTACCAGTAGACCGCCTGTCAAGTTTCGTACCATTTGGACTTCGTTTGATACTCCAACGGCTAACCGAGGGACCGAAAAGGCCTTGTGTGTGTTGCAGCCCAACACCTTTTCAAAGTGGCCCAAAACCCACCAAAACCTCCTCCATCACCTAGGCCGTTCGATCATGATTGTGTGGCCGCAAATCGGACCTCATTTGGAGATTCCTAGCTCCCTCTACCTCTATAAATAGCCCCTCCTCCGAAATCCCGGATCTCCTTCCAGCCTAACCCTAAAATTCCACCTCGCGCGCCACCGGACATGTCCGAAACCGCGCTGGACAAAACCCCGCAGCCAACCACATCACGCCACGTCAGCCACCCGGCGCCCCACTTCGCCGCGATCCGCGCCGGCCCGTGAGGCCCGCCGCGGGCCCTCCTCGGCCAAGGACGCCGCCGTCCGACGCCCGCGCCTGCGCCGCTTCTCCTCCCATGCCGGCGCCGCGCTCCGCCGCCTCTGCCGCGACTCTGCCGCTCCGGCTGCCGGCACCACCGCCGGACTTCGCCTCCTCTTCGCCGACCGCCACACCACCGCGCCGGAGTCGCCGCCGTTCACCGAGGAGCTCGCCGGCGACACTGTCGGTGTCAAAACCGGCGGATCTCGGGTAGGGGGTCCCGAACTGTGCGTCTAGGCCGGATGGGAACAGGAGGCAAGGGACACGAAATTTTACCCAGGTTTGGGCCCTCTCGATGGAGGTAAAACCCTACGTCCTGCTTGATTAATATTGATGATATGGGTAGTACAAGAGTAGATCTACCACGAGATCGAGGAGGCTAAACCCTAGAAGCTAGCCTATGGTATGATTGTTGATGTGTATGTCGTCCTACGGACTAAAACCCTCCGGTTTATATAGATACTGGAGAGGGTTAGGGTTACACAAAGTCGGTTACAATGGTAGGAGATCTTCATATCCGTATCGCCAAGCTTGCCTTCCACGCCAAGGAAAGTCCCTTCCGGATACGGGACGGAGTCTTCAATCTTGTGTCTTCATAGTCCAGGAGTCCGGCTGAAGGTATAGTCCGGCTATCTGAACACCCCCTAATCCAGGACTCCCTCAGTAGCCCCTGAACCGGGCTTCACTGACGACGAGTCCGGCGCGCAGATTGTCTTCGGCATTGCAAGGCGGGTTCCTCCTCCAAGTACTTCATAGAAGATTTCGAACACGAAGATAGTGTCCGGCTCTACAAAATAAGTTTCCACATATTGCCATAGAGAGAATAATATTTACACCAATCTGATTTGCTGACGTATTCCGTAGCGTGTCGCACCACGGCCAAGCCTTTATCCGAGTCGTTTCACTATCCCACCTCAGCGCGTTATGCGAGGCGGTTTCCTTGGCACGTCTTGTTAAACCAGAGATCGTGTCCCCTTATCCCGGGATTCTCATCAATACGGGCGTGGGTAACCCAACCGTGCCATTGATTACAGTGCTTGGAGATAAGCGAGTTTTACTAGGCTGGTGGGGACATGTAGTCGCGTCCACCCATATAAGGGGATAAGGATCCACCTTTTCACCTACGCCTTCTTCCTCCTTCGCCTATCCATTCCTGCGCACTCGAGCTCCAGCGCCCAAGTCCGCACTCCCCACCTCAACCTTCTCCAGCCATGTCCGGAGCGGGAGGCAAGTGGATGGTCTCCTCCGTCACGGAGGGACACATGAAAAAGCTGAGGAAAGCCGGATACCTGTCTAACGACATCGCGTACCGGCTCCCCGAAAAGGGGCAGCTCATCCCTACCCCTAGGCCCCATGAGAGGGTGGTGTTTCTCCCCCATTTCCTCCATGGACTGGGCTTCCCTCTCCACCCATTTGTCTGGGGGCTCATGTTCTACTACGGCCTGGATTTCCATGATCTGGCCCCGAACTTCGTCCTCAACATCTCAGCGTTTACCGTCGTGTGCGAGGCCTTCCTCCGCATCCGCCCCCATTTCGGCCTATGGCTCTAGACTTTCAACGTCAAGCCGAAGGTGGTGCGCAGCAACTAGGCGGAGTGCGGAGGCGCCATGGTGGAAAAGATGGCCAACGTCCTCTGGCTCGAGGGCTCCTTTGTGGAGACCCTGAAGGGGTGGCAATCGGGGTGGTTTTACATCACCGAGCCGCGCGACGTCGAATGGGTCGCACCCCCTGAGTTTCGATCCGGACCCCCTACGCGGCTCACCTCCTGGAAGGAGACGGGCCTATCGTGGGGTAAGAAGGGAGAGCTGACCAGACTCCAAACATGCGTCCAACCCTGGTGGACAAGAAGCTTAAACTTGTCAACGTAGTCCAGGTTATGATCATCCGCTTGATCCTCTCGTGTCAACAACGGGCTTTCAACCTGTGGGAGTTCGACCCGACGCGGCACCAAACTCTGAGCAGGCTCTTCGACACGATGTACGAAGATGCCTGGAAGGTGCTTTTCAAGGGCGCCGAGGCTCCCGCATCCGCTACCGAGGATCGCGGATTCAGTGCGTGGCGTCATGCTCTCGTGGTAAGATGTTTTTTCCTTTTACAGGATATCAGTTTTTCATAGTTTGACTCCATGCGGGATCTAAACTCCATTACCTTTGACAGGATTGGCAGGTGACATCCGGACAGATCAACTGTCCGGCTCATTTGCCCGAAGGCCCAGCGGACGCTCGCTTGGCGAAGCTGCTGGTTCCGGCACCCTATGTGGTGCCGGACAAGAAGGCCGCAAAGAAGGCCGTGGGGACTCGAAAGAGTGCCCGACGCCAGGAGGTGTCGGATCCATCATCCGATGGTTCCCAGGCGCATTCCTCCCGTGAAGACGAGGAGGAAGAAGAAGAGACCTCTCCTCCTCCAGCGGGGGGAGAGAAGAAAAGGAAGGCCGCCCTCTCCGGGGAGGCCGGAGGGTCCAAGAAGGGGAAAACCTTCCTTCGGATTGCTCCACCGACGCCAACGGTGGCGGAGAGGAGTGGCAGCCCAGGGCCAAGCCCCTGGCAAAATTGTAATTATCCGGATACCATAGTAATTCATAGTATTTGTTTATTGTACAACTTTCCCTTATGTCGAATATGTTTGTGCAGCCCACCCAAACACCAGCTCGATGCGTCGTCGAGCGGCTCACTGGACTCGTCGGATGTGAACTCGCTTCCGACGGCTTCCTCCCCCCGCCCTACGGATGACACCGAGGTGTTGTCCCAACAGGTTCCAAGCCGGGAGGAGGTGGTCCTGGAGGCGTCGCAAGGCGACCTCCCGGACTTCAAGAGTAAAGGGGATGAAACCCCCCAGGGCTCCAAGTCCGGCTCTAGACCGGACACCGCTCCGGAACCTTCAAAGGTTCCAGAGTCCGGCGGGGGACCTCCTTCCAAGAGGAACAAGTCCACCGTGCCAGCGGCCCCCGTCCAATCGGAGGCACCGGACAATATGTTGGAGGCGCTCCAAGGCACCTCCACCGACGAGGAGCACCGCACTATTATGAGTGCAGTGGTCCAGAAGGTTCAGTCCGCCAAGAGCGGACTGACTGAAGCTTGTACTAGCCTTTTGACAGGCTTTGAGGTATGTAAAGAATGTGTAAATAATAGTGCCACATAGATAGTAGCCCCTGATGCTCTGTTTGGCGTTCGGGAAGAAAAGCCGAATAGAGGATCAAATAGAATTTGCAGGAGTCTAACCAAAATGAGTCAATATGCATATGCAGGCTTCCCTGCTTGCATCCGCCGCACTGACTACGGAAGTGGACACGCTAAAGCAGAACCTCGAGCGGTCCGAGCAAGAGCTCGAGCGTGCCAAGAAGCAGCTCGAGGACAATGAAGGTAAGAAATACCTTGTTTTTAAATATATATATAAAGGTGCAATTGCAAAGAATGACAGGATTATCGTGGCTATTTTAGGGGCCACGTCTGAAGTGGCAACCCTTAAGCAAGCGCTGGTCGAGGCTGAGAAGAGGGCGGCCTCGGAGCGCACCGAGCGGGAGAAGTATGAGGCCGAGGTTGGCAAGGTGCGGCAAGAGCTCCAGGCTCTCATGGAAAAACATGAGAGTTTGGAGCTTGACTCGAAGACGCAAGCGTCCGAGCTCGCGGTGGCTATTGAAAATGCCAAATCTGCCAAGGTCGAATCCCAGAAGACCCTCCAGGAGTTGGATGAGGTGAAGAAGATAGCGGCGGGTAAGGCATTCTTTATGTAAAGCAAACACATAAACGTGAGTTACTTGTTACTTACCCAAATCCGGAGCTCTCCAGGAGCGTTCGCAGATCTTCCCCGGAGTGTTTCCGATGCCGCCGCATTCTATCAAGCCGAGGAGGGCAGCTCGACGGAGAAGGTGTTCTGGTCTCAGTACGCCGAGGCCGTACACCCCGTGCCCCTGAGCGACCAGCTGAAGCAACTGGTCGAGCTCCACAAGGCGGCCGAACAGGCCATGAAGGGCCTCATTGTTTGGCTGTGGCCTGGAGGGGATCTGCCTGGGAGCTATTTCGGGTTGGTGCGGCAGCTGGTGGAGGCCTGTCCAAGGCTCGAAGTCATCAAGCGCTCCATCTGCATTGAGGGTGCCCGTAGGGCCCTTGCCCATGCTAAGGTGCACTGGGGCAAGCTGGATGCTGAGAAGCTTGTGAAGGACGGGCCACCGCCGGGGAAAGAGCATCGCAAGCCCAAGAATTACTATAAGGATGTTCTGAAGGGTGCCTGCCTTGTGGCGGATGAATGTTCTAGGGATGTAATTTTTGAGTGAAACTTGCTCGTTTTGTCCTGTGCGCTAAAAATTTGTTTATATGCGCTAAGCAATGTTGTTGGAATTTAAAATATTACCTTCTGTGCGACTGTTTATCAATTCTGAGAGATGGCGAGTCGTCGGCTTCTGCCCCTGTGCCGCTAGTGCTGGGGTCTTCGGGGATAAACCTGAACGCTCTTTTTCCCATGTTTGGCTCCTTCGAGGGAGGCGCTCAGCCCAACGAACAAGGAAATCGGACTATAATGCGTGAACACTCTCACTTAGCCATAGAATTCTATAATTTTAAATTTCGGTGAAGCCCCTGGTGTTCGGAAGACCGAATTCGGGGCGCTATCCACGCCTTGGCCGGACAGAGCCTGTTGGGGATATTACTACTGGGCGTAAACCGGCCTATCTGGGCCGGGTTAACTTCATCAGTAGTTAAGTATGTTAAAGCCCATGAAGGTAGATGAGGGCTCAAGACCCATAATCGGTTGAGAGCCTGTAGCCATAAACCGGCGTCAATATGTAACTTGTATTGTAAGTTAGGAATAAGTGGAGACCAAACCGGACACATCTATGAGCGGGTGTTGGGACTCTGTAAACCGACGGGCATCACCCATGTATATAAGGGGACGACCCGGCAGCGGTTCAAGGACAACAGACAACAACTCGAGACATAGGCGAAGCTTGTTGGCTCCCTAGTCATCGAAACCCAATTAATTCCATCACAACTAGACGTAGGCTTTTACCTTCATCGAAGGGGCCGAACTAGTATAAACTCTCTTGCGTCATTGTGTCCGCTTTAACCCCTTCAAGCTAACCCGTCGCGATGGCCCCACGACTAAGTCCTTTCTCTAGGACATCTGCCGTGACAAAACCATGACAGTTGGTGCCCACCGTGGGGCTATCGCACGATGGTTTCCGGTTCTTGGAGGGCCGCTTAGAAGGACTCGAGGGCTACGCTGTAGGCCGGATGACTAAGAGTCATCGCGGCAAGCTTTACATCGACGACGCAGGCTGGGGCCCCGAGGCCGGCTCAATTGAGTTCGGGTACCGGGTCCCCTTTGGTAGCATTCACGTTTTCATTGGCAAGATCGGTGAACCGGGCCCTGAGCCGGACATCTGCACCGACCTCGTCGAGATGGCTCAGCGTGCGCAATCCACCCGGGTTAAACCGGCCATGAAGCGTGCCTTCGTGGGAGTCATCCATGGAGGAAGCTATGAGGACGGATCGAAGTTTTGCGGGGCGACTGTCGTTTGTTCCGGTGACGAATCTTCGACCGGAGAAACCGAATCTCTTTATCAGCTACAAGATGGCCGGATTGGGAGCTGTTCTGTCCAGTCTGTTTTAATAACACAGATAAATTTTTGTGTGAATGGTTACTCTGGTATGTGGCATTGTTTCATAGGATAAATTGTTCATTACAAATGAGGCATTACACCGCGGATACGGATCACACCGGCTTACAACACTGTGGCCATCTCTTACAACCGCCGGTTTAAAGCACCATGGCCATCTTTTACGACCGCGCCGGCTTACAACGCGGAGGACAACTTGCTCGTCCGCACCGGTTTTCAACGCCGCGGCCAATTCATCTGTCTGCTCGCATGGCCGACTCGCCCGTAATTGATTTCAGTTTCACCATGGCAATCAACAACTCCGCGATGGATATTTTCTGGCTAACATATCAGGTGAAATCCATCCATTATATTTTTATATTATATATTACTTTCTTAAAAAAAGGGGGAAATTACTTTGGCTTCCAAGTTTTCCAATGCAGGACAAATGGTCTATTGTAAAAAGGGATTATTATATCGCCGAGCTTTTGGATAACCCATGTCGGTTTATATCGCGATCCAATCTGCATCAACTTGTCAGGACCGTGCAAATTACCCAATAAAGTGTGCACAGGCCGCCGTCCCCCGCAGTCCGGTCTACCTTAGCATACGGTCGATTTATGCGTCCGCACTGGTTTACAATGCCGCGGCCGATTCATCTATTCTAGCTGCCTCTGATGTTACGGTCGCTTTTGTCGTCCGTCTCTCGCGGCCTGGTCTACATCAACATACCGGGCTGCACTTGTCTGGATGAACTGTTTATGGACTATGAGCAAGTCACTATTTGGGAAACCCGCCTTTCTTCACACAAATTGGAGGCAAATTATCATCAACCGTCGTTTGCACTGGATGGTTCAATGGACATGCACACAAGTCGCCGCTACTACAGTTTGGTTAAAACTTCAAGGATCCAGTTGGAAGGAACCATTGGCCGAGTTTCTGACACGGCTCATACGGGATCATTTATAACCCGCCGCAGTCACCTCAACCTTCTATGGATTCACATCGTGCTGTCAACACCAATGATATACAAGTTATGCTGGTTTATATCACGGTCAAATATGGAGAATCTCAAGCCAACTCCCCGAGTCACCTTGAGACTTGGGGGCTACAATGATATGACTTAGCAAACGTTGCCGGTTTTCAGTGAAGTCAAGAACCCCCATACGTTGGAGGGAAAGATAACCCGGTCCCGGATTCACATCGTGCTGTCAGAAGATTTCCAGATTAGAAAGTATATGACAGTTACAAAATCCCGGCTCAATGAGGAAGTTTCGGGTCATCAGAAAAGGATTCCGGTTTACAATCCGGTACAAGGGAAATTTGTTCTCCGACAAAGATCTGAAGCTCTCAAATCCGGTTTAAGAATTTCCGGTTCAAAAAGCAATTAACTTCTCGCAAGTTCGAGTTTAAAGGGCGTCAGAAAATTTCCGGCTAAAAATGAAGATTCCGGTTTAAAATCTGGTTCAAGGGAAAGATGTCTCCCACAAAGCTTTGAAGGTCTCCATATCCGGTTCAAGATCCCGGTTCAAGAAGAATTTATCTCTTGCAAAAAGTTAAAAATTGCCAAAGAGGACCTGCTGCCATGATGCGCGGTTCAAACATGGGTATCCCGCCTTACTGGCCTGACATATTATTGATCACATGGGGGCTTCTGCTTCATAAAGCGGGGTCTCTGGTCTTTTACATCATGTGAGGTTACACGGAGTTGCTCTAAAGCGGCCTCCGGTTTACCCCTTGAGTTCGCTTTGCTAAAAGCATCGTGTTATATCACTTGGATGATTGGTCGTGTCCGAACCAATACCATGCCTCTTGATAGGCGAGAGCCACCAGATCACTTGGGGACTTGGTAATGTCTGAACCAGTCATGCCTCTTGATCGGCCTAAGGCCACAGAATCACTTGGGGGCTTGGTCGAACCCGAACCATGACCATGCCATTTGGTCGGCATAAATGCCACGGAATCACTTGGGGACCTGGCTGACTAGAACCATAGTTACACCTAACGGGAGCTTGGTCGTGTTTGGCCATGGTAACGCCATTTAATCAGCTTAAATAAACCTTTTTTGGCAAACGTTTTTATCGTTGCTTTTGCTTCACACTTTTCTTTGAAGGGTTTTTTTGCTTTTCATTGTGTTTTTTAAACCGACAAAGTTTTTTAACCAATCAATTGACGAAACACAGTTCATGTCAATCCGGAGACTATTTGTCCAGTTTGATCCTTGTTGTTAACATCCTCTTATGGAGTAGCACGGTGTTTATCACAACCCAGCACGGTTTTATTATAAACCGGCACAATATGGAAGGAGTTATCAGTACTCAAGATTTTGGTTATCACCCTTACTACAAAAAGTTGGTAAAACCAACGATGTGATTCAATGTCACATGTATGATATATTTCATATTTGATTATTCCTAAGTGCAGCCTTGGTTATAAACCCGGGTTATATGTTGGGTATTATGACCCGTCCGACGGTAAACCACCAGGACACTTTAAACTTGTTGTATGCAGAAACAGATTTGTTAAACCCGCCTGGCTTTGGACAACAAGTCGCCAGTATATATTTGGATTGCGCCATTGGAATCATGCGCTTATAAATCATTGGGTTATATTATTCAAATAGCCAAACTTGGCTGAAATTTCATTATGATGTTGAATGAATAAGGTTTTCATACCGGATTATACTATCTTGAATAGCCAACATGGCTGGATTTTTATTATTAAGGTTTTCAAAGTCGCTATAGCGCAATGTCTACTCTTTTATCAAAGGATATGATTTATTCTACAATGGAAGGAATAGTCCCGAGTCGCTGCAGGCTTACAACCCGGAACTTGGGGGCTACATTATTCAAATTGAAATTACATGCAAGTCTCATGTTGCTGCAAGCATGCACCATGACACTTGGGGGCTAATGCAAAGTCATTTTTACTAGTCTTATTGAATACCCGACTCATCGTATTATAATGAGCCGGCCCTTGGGGGCTACCAATTGCTCCTGTCAACAATTCAAGGTAGACAAGTTCATCATATTCCGCCTGACGGTACAACCGCGGTGGCACTTGACGAATTTCTCATTTCAGAAAGTGTTTTGGAAAGTTCATTACCACAGGAAGAACAAGTTATGCACGAAGGCATATCAACATCAAAGGTATCAGCTAGCCTATTACAAGGCAACATGGTGCCCATAATAATATAATTGTTTTTCACAAAGGAGAGGCAGTTTTAAAACCGGCTTCCGGTTCAAGCTTGGTCACCAGCCTGGCCTGATGGTTGTGGGTCATCCTGCGCCGCTTCAGCTTCCATTTCTCTACCCAGTGGCTGGAAATCCACAGTTGTCCAGTCGATTCCCATTAATGCTTGAAAAACAGCTTCATCATGGATCGGCAATGACGGGTCAATATCGGGAGCGTAAGTATGCTTATGGATTGGAGGGATCAGATTTTCCGATTCATGGATTGGTGCAGCTATTCACTTGTTCTGACTGTCATATTGCGCTTGATAATGAGACAAGTCTGCTTCCTCAGCCAACTGACAAGCTAGTGGACGTACCTCCCGGTTTATTGCTCGCAGATCCGCTTCGCCAAATTCTGACCCATCTTCCTTCAAGCTGGGATAGCCCTGAGCCGCTTCAATAGGATCAAAATCCGGCACCCAGGCTTTTGCCCGGATTAAGGCATTGATTGCACCGGTTCGAGCAGCAGATTTCTTCAGCTCTTCAACCCGGGCAGGAAGCACTGACAGTTTCATCAGAGTATCTTGAATCAAAGTGGGCGCCGGTTTGTTATGAGATGCGGTACAGATGATCCGCTGGGCACCAGTATACAATTGTTCAACCAATGTATAGGCGGCTTTTAGTTTCTTCCGCACATCTGACCCCAAGTGATCAATGCGTGTCCCTGAAATACCATAAAGGGTTAATAAACCGGCGACTCTGTCAGAAGGCAGAGCCAATTCAGAAGGCAAACTGGCTTACCAAAGATAGCAGTAGTCATGGCATGCACGTGCCGCTTTATGCTGGTCAGTTCATCCGCCACTGGTTTTAGTGCAGCCTTGGCATCCTCTGCTCGTTTGATCAACGCGGACTTTTCAGTGGCCCAATCCGCCCGCTTCTTCTTGAAGCTCTCCTTAAGCTGTTCCATGGCGCTTAAAGCGCTGGCCAATTCCTCTTTTGCTTTGGAGGTTTCAGCCTGTTGGGTTTTCAGGTTTTCTTGGAGATCGGTGACTTGATTTTCTTTCGTCTTCAGCTCCGCTTGCATGCATACAGATATATGCTTCAACAAATCGGTATAAGGATTCAAGTACCAATCACATAACAAGTTATGCACTTAGCACTTGGGGGCTAATGCATATTCGGTCTTCATCTTTCAATTGCTTACAAAGTCCCAAGATCAATACAAGTATTCAACTTGGCACTTGGGGGCTAATGGCTATTTGCTCGTATATATTCTGATGCGGCAATTTCAATTACTTAAAGTACCGGTTTAACTACGTTAAGTTGAACCGGCCCTTGGGGGCTACATCAGCAAACTTCAAAGCATCAAGATTTATATTGGTAAGTCCCGGTTTGAAAGAATATAACAAACCGGCCCTTGGGGGCTAGGAGAGTCAGCAAGAATGGAAGCATACAAGCAGGAAGGAGCATATGGAAGTTACCTCATATTTCTCTTTCATCATATTAACCAGACCGGCTTCATAGTCGCGACTGGTATACAACCGGTTCAGATAGCCGGAATGGATATCTTGGGCGTTCAGAGCAGCATAAGTCGTCAGATCAGCGTTCCACTTGCCTTTGCCAAAGGCAGCAAATTCTTCCTTGGCAGAATGTTTGGATAAAGCGACAGGATTGCTTGGCTCAGTATAGCCAGTGCCAGTAATGACAACCTCATCATCCTGGGTACCGCTGGTTTGCACTGGGGCTGTTGGCTTGTTAGTAGGTTTTGCTGGACCGGTGGAACTTTCAATCCGGATGGAACCTGTGGGCTGATTGACAGGACCTAAGGCGTCAGTAGGTCTCTCATCAGTAATAAGATCATCGTCCTGCTGCGGTGGATCGTTGGGTATATCCTCAGGAATAGCCGCTTCAAGATTGGGTGTCTTGCCTGGTTCAAGAATGACATCTTCTTCGGCCGCTTTGTCCAGGTGGGCCTTCTTGCTTGGACTAGGTTTGGCCCTGAGAAGAATAAGAAAATCAAATACAGCATATGTTCTAAGGCAATGTACTGCAAACACCACAATAAGTATAGCTTACCCAACCACCGTTTTGAGCGGTGGGAGCTGAGTAGCTGAGGACTCGCCAGAAGATGAGTGGGAAGTAACCTGGTAATCGGAGTCAGACGGATTAAGAGGTTGACGAAAGCAGCCCGCTTTAGGACAAGCACTGACAAGCAAATTAGAGACCTCGGAATGGCATTTCCGAAATGGACTGTTCGGTAAACCGACGGAGGTAACTACCTGGCCGCTGTGCCGGGTGGTGCGGCGAGCTTCGTGTTGTTGGGTCTTCATAAGAAGTTTAGGATCCAAATAAGCAAGAGGATGAGAAAATTTAACTTTCTGGTTTGCCTGACGGATTTTTTGTGAAGGCAAAGTTTCTGAATCGGAAGAGAGAATAATTACCTCTGCAACATCCGCGTGGCTGGCTTCGGCATCATCCTGACAACTATCATCATCAATAAGACGCATGAAAAATAAACCAAGTGAGTCAAGCTCTACCTCAAAGTCCGGATTATCCACCTCATCATCAGGGGCCAGATTAGAAGATGCAGTGGTTCTTTTCCTGTGGGCAGTCTTCTTCACAGCTTTAGTCTTTTGCCGGGTTGCTCTTTCCGGTTTGTCTGGTTTTTCTGGTTTCTCCTGCGGCAGTTTTTTGCTCCAAAACGGATCATCGCCCTGATTATGCAGACACTGATATTAAAAACAATGACCAGACATATCAATAACAGATTCAGCAAAGAGAAAAATCAAAGTCTTACAGCTGGCGGTTTGTTGGTGGCACAGAAGGGAAGCAGGCCGGTTCTAGCGCAGACGTGTTCCGGTTCATTCAGTATCTTATGCACAGCCTCTGTGATTTCTTCACCGGAGAGCTGGAGTTTTGAATGTCGCAGTGGGTCATCAACACTGTCAGTATACTCGCACATCAAACCGGAGCGCTGACTAAGGGGCAGTATGCTCCATGATATCCAACAGCGAGCGAGATCAACCCCTGTTAAACCGTTGGCCATAAAGGCTCTGAGCTTTGACAGCTGGGGAGCATATTTGCTTCTCTCCTGGGCAGTCAATCTTTGAGGAAAAGGGTGTGTATTGCTGAGCCGCTCCGGACGAAAGCCAGGCAAGGGATTCTCACCAGCAGGGGAGGTGTCTTTGCAGTAGAACCATGTCTGATTCCACTCCTTGGGGTGACTGTGCAGCTTGGCGTGAGGGTATGTGACCTCTTTCCTTTTCTGAATCGCCATGCCACCCAACTCCGTATTAGAGCCATCAGTAAACTCAGTACGGCGGTTTAGATGGAAAAGATCTCTGAACAATTCCACTGTGGGCTCCTCTTGAAAGAACACCTCACAGAGCACTTGGAAGTGGCACATATTTGTAACAGAGTTGGGGCCAGTGTCTTGCGGATGGAGTTGGAAATCGGCTAAAACATCCCGGTAAAATTTAGAACCGGGCGGCTTAAAGCCCCGGGCTAAGTGATCTACGAAAACAACAACCTCTCCTTCTCGAGGTGTGGGAGGGCATTCTTTGCCAGGAGCCCTCCAATGGATGGTATCTTTGCTGCCTAAAGCGCCAATCAGGACTAAATCGTCCAGTTGATCCTCTGTGACGCGAGAAGGAACCCAATTGCACTCATATACTTGCTTGGCCATGATGGAATCTACAAGGTAGAAGATCCCGGTTCAAAAATGCATTTGATCAAGGTACGTTGGTATGGGCACTGTTAAACCGGAGACAGAACTATCTGAACCGGAGTTTCATGAAGCAACCAACATCTGGCGGTTTAACAAGGGGACTAATGGTATATACCGATTTGTTAATTTTTTCTACAAAGTTAAACCGCCTGGTCTAAACATTGAACAGTCAAGACTGCAGATGAGTAAGTACACAAAAACAGATTTCACAAGATTTTACTATAGCTTTGGATCTGGAACATGTTCATAAAGGAGATAAATATTCAAGGCCCAAAAGGAGCAGTGCCGAATCAATAAGCGAAGGCACGGATAAGATCTATGGTCTTAATATGCGAAAGTGAAAACGGAGGATAAAAACTACTGCTACACAGAGCAAAGATTTACTGACTCGTCTAAGGATCTATCATATGAACAAGAAGCAAGCGATGAACGCTAGAGAACATGGAAACCCTAGAACAGATCTATGATGAAAAGGATAGAAGACTTACCGGAGCTGAGGAAGAAGCGGAAGGTCGCCGCGGTGCTCTGGTACACTCAGGATGATGCAGCGGCCAAAGTTGGTGCAGAGGTCGACGGCGGCGGTGGAGCTCCGAAGCTGGGCGACGCGAGGAAGATGAAGCAGAAGGGCACGAAGGGGAAAAAGAAATGACCCTTTGGTCCTATTTATAAAGCAAGGGATATGGGTCACGCGTGAAAATCAAGGGGCCGCAAGTTTGGAAACAGAGCTGTTGCCTCGATTATCGCAGATCTATTAAACAAGAAGGTATCATGGATAGTTTCTTTATGACAGATGACATCACGCCGGTTTATAGCAATCAGAGAAGATGACATCACGGCGGTTCACCAAACTACAAGAAGATGTTGAAGATGAAGTTTTTGCTAAGGATTGACATGAACCTATTCAAATCAATTTGGGGCCTAATGTTGGGGATATTACTACTGGGCGTAAACCGACCTATATGGGCCGGGTTAACTTCATCAGTAGTTAAGTATGTTAAAGCCCATGAAAGTAGATGAGGGTTCAAGACCCATAATCGGTTGAGAGCCTGTAGCCGTAAACCGGCGTCAATATGTAACTTGTATTGTAAGTTAGGAATATGTAGAGACCAAACCAGACACATCTATGAGCCGGTGTTGGACTCTGTAAACCGACGGGCGTCACCCATGTATATAAGGGGACGACCCGGCGGCGGTTCAAGGACAACAGACAACAACTCGAGACATAGGCGAAGCTTGTTGGCTCCCTAGTCATCGAAACCCAATTAATTCCATCACAACTAGACGTAGGCTTTTACCTTCATCGAAGGGGCCGAACTAGTATAAAATCTCTTGCGTCCTTGTGTCTGCTTTAACCCCTTCAAGCTAACCCGTCACGATGGCTCCACGACTAAGTCCTTTCTCTAGGACATCTGCCGTGACAAAACCATGACAGAGCCGGCTCCTCGCCCTAAGCGGCATAAGTCTTTAGGGACTCGAAAAAACCTCTCGAACAGCGACCAGCTCTCGCTTCATCATGACAGTTAGTTTTAGCTTTCTCCACTGAGGTGCTCAACCCAGCTCAACTGGGGCACAATCGCAGTGGTTCTCCTAGTGCTACCTTAGCCGATATAGCGGAACGTAAGGCACCAAAACATAGGAGCCGGGCAAACCCAACTATTGACCCAAGACATGATTCGGAGCCGATGCATATAATGCTATAAGTTCGGGGTGCCGCACTGGTTAAAGTGTTCGGACTTCTTACACCATATTGAGGGGTACTAAAGCCCCTGGCGTATTTTGGCCGTACCAATGTGTACGGGTGCAACATGTCGTTAAGGAACATATATAAAGAAGGAAGATAATGCAAAAACAGATGAAAGCTACGCATTGTTTATTAAAAAGGGGTGCGATCAAGGCAGAATGATACAAGTAATGCGATAAGTGGAGGGTTGGACTAGTTAACATGTCCGTTCTAGGGGCAAGCTGCGGAATAGTATGCGGAACGGGTATACTGCTTGTGGTAGAGACCACCTGGGAGTTCTGAAATGCGGCGTGGCTTGTCTGCTTCCCTGGTTCTTCCATCGTTTGTGCGGCAATTGAACTATCGAACAGGCCTTCCGAAGGATGAAGTCCTGAAAGTAAGAGAAAAGTAAAAAACCGGCTGCCCTGGTACGGTTTAAGCTGTGTTTTGGGCGTGCCGTGATGGTGCCCCTCCCCCTGTGCCCATGGTATCTCTAGAGCGTAGTTATGTACGCGAAGTACTGGCATCGCCTTTTTGCGAGGGTTGGGATTGGGGCCGCATTGCTACGCCTGCTCGGATCGTGCCAGGCGGTCTTGTTGTAGGTTACTCCGGGCGCGCTTGACAGTGTCCAGTCATTTAGTGGCCGGACTGGAGAACTGCCTGGAGAGGCTGCTTTGTACTTCCGCTGCAAGGGCCGCCGTGTGCTCCTCCGTTCGGAGGGAGCGTTCTGTGTTTCCATTGACTGTAATTACTCTTTGAGGGCCTGGCATCTTGAGCTTAAGGTATGCATAATGCGGTACCGCATTGAACTTAGCGAATGCGGTTCGCCCGAGCAGTGCATGATAACCACTACGAAACGGGACTATGTCGAAGATTAACTCCTCGCTTCGGAAATTATCCGGAGATCCGAAGACCACTTCAAGTGTGACTGAGCCTGTATAGTTGGCCTCTACACCTAGTATTATGCCTTTAAAGGTCGTTTTGGTGGGCTTAATCCTCGAGGGATCTATGCCCATTTTCCGCACTCTATCCTGGTAAAGCAGGTTCAGGCTGCTGCCGCCGTCCATAAGGACTCTGGTGAGATGAAATCCGTCAATAATTGGGTCTAGAACCAATGCGGCGCATCCGCCATGATGGATTCTAGTGGGATGGTCCCTTCGATCAAAGGTGATCGGGCAGGAGGACCATGGGTTGAACTTTGGGGCGACTGGCTCTACTGCATATACGTCCCTTAACGCGCGCTTCCGCTCCCTTTTGGGAACGTGGGTTGCGTATATCATGTTCACCATCCGCACTTGTGGGGGGAAACCCTTCTGTCCACTATTTTTTAGGGGCCGGGGCTCCTCGTCGTCATTGCTATGCAGCCCCTTGTCTTCATTTTTGGCGTTTAACTTGCCTGCCTGCTTGAACACCCAACAATCCCTGTTGGTGTGATTGGCTGGTTTTTCGGGGGTGCCATGTATCTGGCACGAGCGGTCGAGTATTTGGTCCAAACTGGACGGGCCCCTAGGATTCCTTTTGAATGGCTTTTTCCGCTGACCGGATTTAGAGCCTCTGAATCCGGCATTAACTGTCGTATCCTCAGCATTGTCGCCGTTAATGCGGCGCTTCTGCTTGTTGCGATGCGACCTGCCACTACTATCCCTGGTGTCCGAATTACCAGGGTTCTTGGTCATATTGTTGCTATGAGCAAGCCAGCTGTCTTCTCCCGCGCAAAAGCGGGTCATGAGTGTCGTGAGTGCTGCCATAGATTTCGGCTTTTCCTGTCCAAGGTGCCAGGCCAGCCACTCGTCACGGATATTGTGTTTGAAGGCTGCTAGGGCCTCAGCGTCCGGACAGTCGACTATTTGATTTTTCTTTGTTAGGAACCGTGTCCAGAATTGCCTGGCCGATTCCTCTGGCTGCTGAATTACGTGACTTAGGTCATCGGCTCTGGGGGTCGCACATAAGTGCCCTGGAAATTGTCGAGGAATGCGGCTTCCAGGTCCTCCCAACAACTGATTGATCCTGTTGGCAAGCTGTTAAGCCAATGCCGAGCTGGTCCTTTAAGTTTGAGTGAGAGGTATTTGATGGCGTGGAAATTGTCGCCGCGGGCCATGTGGATATGAAGGAGATAATCCTAGATCCATACCGCAGGATCTGTTGTGCCATCATATGATTTGATGTTTACGGGTTTGAAACCCTCGGGGATTTGATGCTCCATTATTTCGTCTGTAAAGCAGAGTGGGTGTGCGGCGCCTCTGTACTGGGCTATATCATGACGTAGCTCCAATGAGCCTTGTCTACTGTGTTCGGCCCCGCCGAATTTGTGGCCGTCGTGACGGTTACTGTCTCGAGCCGTGGGGCGCCCATGCGATCCGTAGATCGATCTTGTTTGCCTTTCCTTGTCCTCCAACATGTCTCGTAAGTCCGGCGCATATTCCCGTGCCTTGGTACGAGGTGTGGCTTGAGTGGAGGGCCGAGAGGCCTCTCTGTCGCGACCACAAGGTGGCCGGTTGGCCGCATCAAGTGCTTCCTCCTCTAATCGGGGTAGCAACATGTGCTTTGGGTAGCTCTTGGAGGGGCGTTCGAGTTTATGCTCTTTGGCCGCAAGGACTTCAGTCCATCTGTCGACTAGAAAATCTTGATCAGCTCTAAGCTATTGTTGTTTTTTCTTGAGGCTTCTTGCCATGGCCATAAGCCTGCGTTGAAAACGCTTTTGCTCGACGGGATCCTCTGGCACGTCGAATTCATCGTCGTCGAGGCTTTCCTCGTCTTCGGAGGGAGGCATATAATTATCGTCCTCGACCTCTCTGTCTGCCGCTCTCTCATGAGGGCTGGTTTCTCCATCCTCCTGTGCTAAATCTTGCTGGAGGGGGTTTTCTTCGGCGCTTTCCGGAGTGTTATTATCTCCCGTGTTGGAATCACCATGTTTGTTTTGGCGGGATTTTGAGCGGCGCCGCTGACACCGGCGCTTAGGCTGTTTCTTGGAGGGGTCAACCTCCGCTGTTCCATCGCCATCTCCCTCTTTTGGGGTGTCCACCATGTATATGTCATATGATGAGGTGGCTTTCCAGGGCCTAGTGGGCGCTGGTTCTTCATCATCTCCTTCATCGGCGTCCATACCGTCTATGTCTTCGGAGTCGAAGTCGAGCATGTCGGTTAAATCGTTGACAGTGGCTACAAAGTGGGTGGTGGGTGGGCTTTGAATTTCTTCATCATCTGCATCCCAACCTTGCTGGCCGTAGTCCTGCCAGGGCTCTCCTGATAAAGAGAGAGACTTTAGTGTCTTCAGAATATCGCCGAAAGGCGAGTGCTGAAAGATGTCTGCGGCAGTAAACTCCATGATCGGCGCCCAATCGGATTCGATCGGTAGGGGCGCGGAGGGTTCGGAGTTCGGAGAGGAGTACGGATCCTTGGAGTCATGAGTATCGCGGAGTGCGGGGCTGGTGTTCGGCTCGATCGTCGTTGGGATCACAGCCCCCGAGGCGGCGTCCAACCACCCATCCTCGATCAGCGCAGTTGGCTCCGAATTAAGGGTCGAAGCCGATGCGGGTGCGGCCTCCAGGGCACTGTTCGACGGCAGGGCTAGATCATGCTCGTCGTGACAGTGCGGCGCGCTCAGCAGTGGCTCGAATCCGTCGAGGATCAAGTCCCCCCGGATGTCAGCCGTGTAGTTTAAACTTCCAAATCTGACCTGACGGCCAGGGGCATAGATTTCGATCTACTCCAGACGACCAAGTGAATTGGCCTGCAGTGCGAAGCCGCCGAAGACGAAGATCTGTCCGGGGAGGAAGGTCTCACCCTGGACTGCATCGCTATCGATGATTGTAGGAGCCATCGAGCCTGACGGCGATGACACAGAGGAACTCTCAATGAAAGCACCAATGTCGGTGTCAAAACCGGCGGATCTCAGGTAGGGGGTCCCGAACTGTGCGTCTAGGCTGGATGGTAACCGGAGGCAAGGGACACGAAATTTTACCCAGGTTCGGGCCCTCTCGATGGAGGTAAAACCCTACGTCCTGCTTGATTAATATTGATGATATGGGTAGTACAAGAGTAGATCTACCACGAGATCGAGGAGGCTAAACCCTAGAAGCTAGCCTATGGTATGATTGTTGATGTGTAAGTTGTCCTACGGACTAAAACCCTCCGGTTTATATAGACACCAGAGAGGGTTAGGGTTACACAAAGTCGGTTACAATGGTAGGAGATCTTCATATCCGTATCGCCAAGCTTGCCTTCCACGCTAAGGAAAGTCCCTTCCGGACACGGGACGGAGTCTTCAATCTTGTGTCTTCATAGTCCAGGAGTCTGGCTGAAGGTATAGTCCGGCTATCCGAACACCCCCTAATCCAGGACTCCCTCAGACACCCTGGCCTCAGATCCGGCACCCTCCGGCGTCCCCTCGCCCCTCCCTCGCCGGAACAAGCTCACCGGCTCGCCGGAGACCTCGGGCGCCTCGAGCTGCTACAGTGCCGTCGCCAGATCTGGATCGAGTCTCGGTTGACTTTTTCCCCCGAAACCCTAATATTTTGGCTATCTTCATCAATGCATAACTCATCAACCATTGCTCCGATTCATGCGTGTATCATATCGAAATGTTCGTCTCGACAATTTCTTTATTTCATCTCATTGCATCATTTTCATTTAAGCTCATCTTGATGCCCGAAATGCTGTTGGAAGAGGGCTATGTGTTGTTAGTTTCAGATTATTATCAGCAAATGCACTTTTATCATTTTTGCCATGATTAATGCGTGCATGCTATGATCCTGAGCCCTACGTGAGTTTTGAAGTATGCCGTGTTATCTTTACAGGGGTGTATGCCATGTATTTTTGTGATCTCTGTGGTGACTAGCACAAGCATGCAAAGTAGCTCACTTAATGTTGCTGATTTCAAGGACTTAGAAATATTCCAAGTCTCTACCCCATCCTTATTTCTATGTCATGTGTTCATGTTGTTTCCTAGTGATCCGTGCCTCTTTTGAGCATGATCAGTAAGGATGTTTTGTAGATATTGTGGTGCTCTATCCATGCATGTCTTTGTTTGCAATTATGGAGCACCCTAGCTTGAGTCAATCGAGCTCTACTTTTGCTATAAAATGTTCCTGGCAGATTGTTAACATGTTTAGCAATTTTGCCGAGCTTGTTGTAGTTGATCCGTGCATGCTATGTTGTTGTTCTTGCCATGTCTAGATTCTATGCCATGTCTACTTGCTGGGTGTGTGCTTAGTTTGTCATGAAATGCCTCGTACTAAGTGCATTGAGCTCGTAAACATGCCTACTTGATATCTGTTTTGCCATGTCCCAGTTTTTGACTAAGTCTGAATCTGTTAACGATAATTGCTATGTTCGTGTGGTTGCAATTGTATTTTCTGATCCCTTTTGGCTTATGGTCAGTAAGGGACTTTTGTTGTATGCTTTGAGTAGCTTCATGCCATGCCTTGCTTTGCCATGATATGTTCCCGTAGCATGTAGTTTTCATGCTCTAAACATTGCTTCCTGATGTTAAATTCCTGACTTGATGTTAATTTCACCAAGTCTGAAACCTGTAATCTTTTAGACTTTTGCCATGCTTATGTGAGCTTGCTATTGAGTGAATTGGCCGTAGCTCAGTGTTCATCTTTTGTCAAGCATCATGAGTGGATCCCTGACATGTATTTTGTTGCCATGTTGGAGTGCTGTAGCATGTTGTTCTTGATGCATTTAGATGGTCTCGTGCTGTTAATCACAGACCGGTGCCATATTTGTTTTGCTTGTCATTTCCAAACCGTGCATCCGATTCCGGTGATCTTTATATCGATTCAACCGAAATCAACTCCTCTTTCCAGTGGCACTCTTGGTTTTTTCAAGTTGAGGTCAGGTTCAATCATTCCTTTGCAAATCATGCATATGCATCACATATCGCATCCCGCATATCATACCATGTTTGCATCATGCTGTTTGTGCATTGCACGTGGTTGATTGTTCTCCCTTTGCTTGTGTTTCTTGCTTTGGGTAGAGCCGGGAGATGAATACCTTATCGAGGAGCCCGTTGAGTACGTTTACGAGGATCAAGTCAACTCAGAGAACTTTGCAGGCAAGATGACCATACCCTCGAAATCACTTCTATCTTTGCTTGCTAGATGCTCGCTCTTTTGCTATGCCTATGCTATGATACCAACCACTTGCTTATCATGCCTCCCATATTGCCATGTCAAACCTGTAACCCACCTTGTCCTAGCAAACCGTTGTTTGGCTATGTTACCGCTTTGCTCAGCCCCTCTTATAGCGTTGCTAGTTGCAGGTGAAGATTGGAGTTCGTTCCTTGTTGGGACATGTTTATTGTTGGGATATCATTATATTATCTTGTCTATCTTAATGCACCTATATACTTGGTAAAGGGTGGAAGGCACGGCCTTATGCCTGGTATTTTGTTCCACTCTTGCCGTCCTAGTTTCCGTCATACCGGTGTTATGTTCCTTGATTTTGTGTTCCTTACACTTTTGGGTTATAATGGGAACCCCTTGACAGTTCACCTTGAATAAAACTCCTCCAGCATGGCCCAACCTTGGTTTTTACCATTCGCCACCTAGCCTCTTTTTCCCTTGGGTTCCGCAGACTCAAGGGTCATCTTTATTTAAACCCTCGGGCCAGTTGTCCTCTGAGTGTTGGTCCAACCTGTCAGCCGCCGTTGGCCACCAGGGGCAACTCTGGGCTGGCCTACCGGAAGTTTGGATAATCCAGTGTGCCCTGAGAACGAGATATGTGCAGCTCCTATCGGGATTTGTCGGCACATTCGGGTGGCTTTGCTGGTTTAGTTTTACCATTGTCGAGATGTCTTGTAACCGGGATGCCGAGTCTGATCGGATTGTCTTGGGAGAAGGAATATCCTCCCTTGACCGTGAGAGCTTGTGATGGGCTAAGTTGGGACTCCCTTGCAGGGATTTGAACTTTCGAAAGCCGTGCCCGCGGTTATGGGCAGATGGGAATTTGTTAATGTCCGATTGTAGATAACCTGAAACTTAACTTAATTTAAAATGCATCAACCGCGTATGTAACCGTGATGGTCTCTTCTCAGCGGGGTGCGGGAAGTGAACATGGTGTTGGAGTTATGCCTGAACGTAGGTTGTTCTAGGATCACTTCTTGATCATAGTTGTTCGACCGTGCCTTTGCCTTCTCTTCTCGCTCTCATTTGCGTATGTTAGCCACCATATATGCTAGTCGCTTGCTGCAGCTCCACATCATAACTTTTACCCTTCCTATAAGCTTAAATAGTCTTGATCGCGAGGGTGTGAGATTGTTGAGTCCCTGTGACTCACAGATTCCTTCCGAAACCAGATGTAGGGACCGATGATTCCATTCTAGGTGATTTAACTGAGCTCAAGTGGGAGTTCGATGAGGACTCAGGACGATACTACGTGTCTTTACTAGCTAATTAGTAGTGGTGCCCAGTTGGGGCGATCAGGGACTATGTTGCATTTGGGGTTTATCTTTATTTTGGTTCCATAGTCGTACCTTGAGTGTTTCTGGATGAATGTAATGTTATTTATGCTATTTGTGTGACGTGGCGAGTGTAATCTAACTATGTATCTTTTTCCCTTATTCTATTATATGGGTTGCTGTGAAGATTAGCTCACTTGCGACATTGCTTTCAATGCGGTTATGCCTCTAAGTCGTGCTTTGACACGTGGGAGATATAGCCGCATCGAGGGCGTTACAAGTTGGTAATCAGAGCCTTCCCCGACCTTAGGAGCCCCCCTGCTTGATCGAACCGTTGGCGTTGTTGAGTCTAGAAAAATGTTTTGAGTCATTTAGGATTATATATATCAGAGAGTAGGACTTCTTTTTACTCCTCAGTCCCTTCGTCGCTCTCGTGAGGCATCCTGACGTAGAATTTTGACTCTTTTCTTCTCAAATTTCACTATTTTTTTAGGATCACACGGGTATGTTGGAATCGTTCTGATGGTTTTGTGACGAGAACATTGTTCTTGGTGCCTCCTGACATTTAGGGGTTGTGGCAGTGTCCTGGGGAGTTGAGCTCCGAGGTGTTGTCGTCACAATTTTATCGTTGCAATTCTGGAATACATGAGTTTCGCCGACATCGACAATCTCTTTTATGCAGTTGTTGGTGAGATAACCTCGACTCCACCTAGTACTGGGGCAGGAGTTCGGGAGTATCGCCATAACTCGTATAACGGATGCTTTTCAAAGGTTGAGGTAAATGATTTCCGAAGTTTTCTTAGTTATGTGTTGAAGGATGGATACAGCTGGATGTAGGATTTGCTAGCTTTGGGTGAGATATTATGCTTCCCCTGTATCCCCAACACCTGATTGCATAACCGGAAAGGTTTGGGGGTTTCATAGGTGGGAATTCTTGTAGCTCTAGCATTTCCTCCGCGGATATTCGGTTTGTGGTTGGGTAATCCTCACCAAGTATTTGTTCTTGTCCGTACCTTGTTGTTTTATTCTTTTACCTCTATCTAAGTGGCTTCTCAATTTGTGGAAGTGTGACCATTTCAAATGGATTTCATTCATTCATTTTGTTCGGATGTGGAGACTATATGTTGCAATTTCGATCCATTTGATTCAGTTTGATTATATGTCTGTCAAGATGCTAACGGATGGCACCCTCTTCAGGATGGCTCCTCCAACACGCACGACTCCGAATCCTGATCCGCCACCACCACCTCCACCTCTGGAGGCATGGCAAGCTGTGATGGCCACTACCAATGCAAACACGTAGCTGATCATGCAGCTCTTGCTAGAGCGCAACCAAGGGAATCATGGCCATGGCAACAATCAGAATTAGTTTGCTACACTCAACCAGTTCCTCGCTAATCAGCCAAAGACCTTCAGCAATTGTGTCAAAGCAACAGACACTGATGATTGGCTCGTGGATATCTGCAAGCATTTCAAGTGCAGCAACGTTAGGCCTGAGGACTTTGTCAAGTTTGCCTTGTTCCAACTCAAAGACCAAGCTACAGAATGGTTTCAGCAGTACAAAGATTCCAGAGGAGGCCGTGTGATTACCTGGGATGAATTCCGTCAAGACTTCAAAGCTCACCACATTCCTCAGAGTGTTGTTGAGGGCAAGCGTGAGGAATTCCGCAACCTGAAGCAAGGCAGCTTGTCTGTTTATGAGTATAACATCATGTTCCAGAAGCTCGCTCGTTTCGCCAAGCAGGACGTCCCTGACGAGAAGAGCATGATTTATCAGTTCAGAGGTGGCCTCAGAGAAGATCTCCAACTCCCTCTCGTGCTTTTCGAGCCTCCTAAGTACGATGAGTTTTACAACATGACACTAAAACAAGAGACTGCGCAGCTGAAGTGCGATGCTTCCAAGAAGCGAGTCAGAGATGCGACTCCTTCCTCAACTCAAGTGGCTTCTAAGCAGCAAAAGTATTGGCTGCCTCCTCCTCCGTTCCGTCAGCCTTACCAGCAGAAGAGGAAAGGTGGCAATGGATCTTCCCACCCACCCAACCCAGGCTTTCAGAACAAGACTTCGTCTCATGCTCCAAGATCAAGTGCTCTGTATCACTGTACGATTTCAGAGGTCACGTGCAACAAGTGTCAGGAGAAGGGTCACTATGCCAACAAATGCTTCAATCAGAGGCGTCTTCCTCATCCTCCTCCTGTGAGATCTGCCAGCACCGCAGTGGTCAAGCATAATCCCAAGTTTGCAAAGGTCAACATGATGAACACAGCTCAGGCAGAGGACTCGTCAGATGTGATTATGGGTAACATTCCTGTTAACGATGTTCCTACAAAAGTTCTTTTTGACACTAGTGCATCACATTGTTTCATCTCGAGACCATTTGCATCTAAGCATGAGTTGGCTTTCCAAGATATGCATAGACCGTTAGCAGTTGTCTCTCCAGGAAAGTGCTTGCACGCAAGCTACGTGGTTCCGGAAGTTTCTATCACGTTGGGTGACTATAAGTTTCTGTCTTCTCCAATGGTCCTTGGTAACTCGGATATTGATCTTATTCTTGGAATGGATTGGCTTTCTAAGCACAAGGCTCGGCTTGATTGTGCTGCCAGGCAGATTCAATTGACACATTCATCTAAGGATGTAATCGTCTTTGCCGCTCGAGATGACACCATTCGTCTGTTTTCTCTCAATGAGAAGGGTGAGCTAGATGCCATCTCGTAGATTCCAGTCATTTGCGAATATCAAGACGTCTTCCCAGAAGAGCTTCTAGGAATGCCTCCACACTGGCCAGTTGAATTTGTCATCGATCTTGAGCCTGGCACGGAACCTGTTTGCAAACGTCCTTACAAGCTTGGACCTGAAGAGTTGAAGCAGCTGAAGAAGCAACTTAATATTCAAGAGCGTATGGGTCTCGTCCGACCTAGTTCTTCTCCATGGGGTTGTGGTGTTCTTTTTGTGAAGAAGAAGGATGGAACGGGCCGACTTTGTGTCGACTACTGTCCATTGAAAAAGAAGACCATAAAGAACAAGTACCCACTTCCCAACATCAACGAGCTATTTGAACAACTCAAAGGTGCTCAAGTATTCTCCAAGCTTGATCTCCGTATGGGTTATCATCAGATTCGCATTCGTGAACAAGATATCCCCAAGACAGCATTCAGAACAAGCTATCATTCATATGAATACACTGTCATGTCTTTCGGCCTCGTCAATGCTCCTCCAACATTCTCTCTCATGATGAACTGCATCTTCAACGCCTACACAAATGACTTCGTCTTGGTCTACCTCGATTACATTTTGGTCTTTTCCAAGAACAAGGAGGATCATGCCAAACCCTTGTGTTTGGTGCTGGATAAACTCAGAGAACATCAGTTCTATGCGAAGTTTTAAAAGTGCGAGTTTTGGCTCGATGAGGTCCTCTACCTTGGGCATATCATCTCCGCCAAGGGCATAGTTGTTAATCCTGAGAAGGTGTGTGCAATTGTGAATTGGGAACCGCCTCAGAACGTGAAGCAACTCCGCAGCTTCCTTGGGCTCGCAAGCTATTGTTGAAGGTTTGTCGAGAACTTCTCTAAGATCGCGAAGCCTCTTTCCAACCTTCTCCAGAAGCATGTGAAGTACGTCTGGTCTCCTGAATGTGACATTGCCTTCAACACCCTGAAAGAGAAGCTAGTCACTACTCCAGTTCTGACTTCTCCTGATGAATCCAAATCGTTCGAGGTCTTTTGTGTTGCTTCCCTTCAAGGTCTTGGTGCAGTGTTGATGCAAGAGAAGAAAGTTGTGGCCTATACCTCTCGCCAGTTGAAGCCCAACAAAAATAACTACCCCACTCATGACCTCAAGTTCGCGGCAGTTGTCCATGCTCTTTTAACATGGAGACATCTCTTATTGGGACGAAAAGTGGACATCTTCACTGATCATAAGAGTCTCAAGTACATCTTCACTCAGCCAAATCTCAACCTCAGGCAGACTCGTTGGGTCGAAATGATTCAAGAGTATAATCCGAGTATCGAATATACTCCAGGCAAGGCCATTGTTATTGCTGACGCATTGAGCAGGAAGGCTTACCGCAACAGTCTGATTCTCAAGTCTTACCAACCAGAGCTTTGTGAAGCTTTCCGCAAACTCAATCTGCAAGTTGTTCCTCAAGAATTTCTGGCCAACCTTCAAGTCTCTCCTACTTTGGAAGATGATTCGCGAGGCTCGACTTCTTGATTCTATGGTGAAGAAGGTGAAGATTGGGATTGCCAAGAGTCAACCCAAGTACAAGTGCTATCGTCTTGATGACAAGGATACTCTATTCTTCGAGGATCGCATTGTTGTGCCTAAAGGTGATCTTCGTAAAGTCATTATGAATGAGGCTCACAATTCACTCCTCTCTATCCACCCTGGAGGTACAAAGATGTACCATGACCTCAAGCCGTCGTATTGGTGGACTCGAATGAAGCACGAGATTGCTCAGTTCGTGAATGAATGTGATGTCTGTAGAAGAGTGAAAGCAGAACACCAACGACCAGCTGGTCTCCTCCAACCTCTTGCCATTCTAGAGTGGATGTTTGACCATATTGAGATGGACTTCGTGACTAGATTTCCAAAGTCCAACCGTGGCAAAGATGCTATCTTCGTTGTCATCGACAAACTCACTAAAGTGGCTCATTTTCTTCCTATCAAACAATCTATCACAGCAGCTCAGTTGGTAGAGCTAAATACCTCCAGGATTGTCTCTCTGCACGGCATTCTGCAGTTGATTTCTTCAGATCGTGGTAGCATCTTCACATCCATGTTCTGGGATTCTTTTCAGAAGGCCATGGGCACCAACATTCGCTTTAGCACAACTTTTCATCCTCAAACCAGTGGCCAAGTCGAGTGAGTTAATCAGATTCTTGAAGATATGCTCAGGGCTTGTGTCATCTCTTTAGGTATGAAGTGGAAAGGTTGTCTTCCATATGCCGAGTTCTCCTACAACAACAGCTTCCAAGCGAGTTCGGGCAAGGCCCCATTCGAGATTCTCTATGGCAGGAAGTGTCGTACTCCTCTTAACTGGTTAGAGACTGGTGAACGTCAACTTCTCAGAAATGACTTGATCACAGAGGCTGAAGAAATGTGCAAAGTCATTCGTGAAAATCTCAAAGCCGCGCAATCACGCCAGAAGAGTTACTATGATAGCAAGCATCGTGACTTGGCTTTCGAGATCGGAGACCATGTCTACCTCCGCGTCTCTCCAATGAAGGGTACTCGTCGCTTTGGTATCAAAGGGAAGCTTGCCCCTAGGTACGTGGCTCCCTTCAAAATCATTGGCAAAAGAGGCGATCTCTCATGCTTCATTTATATTATTTTGAGAGTCTTTTAGAACAACATGGTAATTTGCTTTGGCTATAAAATTAGTCCTAATATGATGGGCATCCAAGATGGGTATAATAAAAACTTTCATATAAAGTGCATTGAATACTATGAGAATTTTGATTCCTTATGATTGTTTTGAGATATGAAGATGGTGATATTAGAGTCATGCTAGTTGAGTAGTTGTGAATTCGAGAGATACTTGTGTTAAAGTGTGTGATTCCTGTAGCATGCGCGTATGGTGAACCGTTATGTGATGAATTCGGAGCATGATTTATTTTGATTGTCTTCCTTATGAGTGGCGGTCGGCGATGAGCGATGGTCTTTTCCTACCAATCTAACCCCCTAGGAGAATGCGCATAGTACTTCGTTTCGGTAACCAATAGATTCTTGCAATAT
Organism: Triticum aestivum; assembly: GCF_018294505.1. Taxonomy (NCBI): domain Eukaryota; kingdom Viridiplantae; phylum Streptophyta; class Magnoliopsida; order Poales; family Poaceae; genus Triticum; species Triticum aestivum. The sequence goes on from NC_057803.1 coordinate 242,913,744, forward strand.
GTATGTGAGTTCTTTATGACTAATGTTGAGTCCATGGATTATACGCACTCTCACACTTCCACCGTTGCTAGCCTCTCTAGTATCATGCAACTTTCGTAGGTACCATAAACCCACCATTTACCTTCCTCAAAACAGCCACCATACCTACCTATTATGGCATTTCCATAGCCATTCCGAGATATATTGACATGTAAATTTCCACCATTCCGTTTATTATGACACGCTTCATCGTTGTCATATTGCTTTGCATGATCATGTAGTTGACATCGTATTTGTGGCAGAGCCACCTTTCATAATTTTTCATACATGTCACTCTTGATTAATTGCACATCCCGGTACACCACCGGAGGCATTCACATAGAGTCATATTTTGTTCTAAGTATCGAGTTGTAATTCTTGAGTTGTAAGTAAATAAAAGTGTGATGATCATCATTATTAGAGCATTGTCCCATGTGAGGAAAGGATGATCGAGACTATGTGTCGGTGAGAACGATACCTATGGGATCACTTGGATCCCTTCTATGGTCGGCGGGCGCGGGGTCGTGAGAAGAGTAGGTTTAGGAGCAAGTGCACGGGCCGTTTACCCAGGTTCGGGCCGCGAGGATGCGTAAAACCCTAGTCCTGCTTTGGTGGATGTATTGAGTGTTGTTCAACTTTTCGGGATAGCTACGGTGGCTGTGTCGTCCCAAAAATATAATTCCCTCTCCTGGTCGCCTCGGGCCTCCTTTTATAGGAAAAAGGGGCTGCCACAGTGGCACACAGGAGGTGGAAAGGCCTACAGTGCGCGAGCATATTGCACGACATTACGGGACAAAGCGCATTAAATGCGCTACGTAGGTGTCCATTAGCTTTATCCGGGACGGGAACGAGGCCCATCCCGTCTGTCGCCTCTTCGCCTCACTTCGACACGCGCCCAAACCAGCAAGCATGCAGCGCCATGTAGGTAGGCAGGCAGCTGAGGTGGCGTGGTGGTAGGGCCGTCGTGAAGATCTGCATGCCGCCACACAGGTGCTTGCTGATTTGGCCTGGAAGCTGCATGTTGCCATGCAGGTGCCTGCCCAGCTGGTTGTGCTGGCAGCTGCATGCGAACGACAGCAGACTCTTGGCTGATGCGGGCCTAGCAGTGGCCTTGCTGATGCCCTCGGCAAGGGTCTTGCTGGGGGCTAGGCAAGGGTCTTGCCATGGCATTGTTGTCATCCCCGGCAAGGGTCTTGCCGGGGGTCTTGTGGATCTCCTCGGCTAGGATCTTGCCGAGGGTTGCCGTCTTCTAATCCTCATTTGATATTGTGTGTTTATGATCTTGATAAAGATCTGCATGCCACCACGGAGGTGCCTCGCGAGCCCTGGTCCCAACGTAGTTGATTGGGTAGGAGCCTGTGGGCTAAAGGGAGGCCCGCTCTGCTGGTGTTGGGCAAGTTGCCCCGGCAAGGCTCTTGCCGGGGCTGTGGGCCTCGGCAAGGATCTTGCCGAGGGAGTCCACCTCGCCCTCTTGCCCTCCTGTGCTTCTAGTCTTGGTGTTCTCTTGGTCGCCTTGTGCTTCGGCTTCTCTCCGGCTTCCCTCCTCTGCCCTACTTAGTGTGGCCATGGCGCGTGGCTCTAACTGCCCATGCACAAGGGGTCAAAAGGGGAGCCCCTACTTTGTACAGCGACAGGAGTGCCCGGGCCGAGGCCATACATAAGCGCGACGCGTTGTTGGGCTAGGCCCAGAATGGTGCGTGGGCAGGTGGGGCGGATTTTACCGTAGTAACTTCTCGTCCGCTACGCTTCCCCACGACCCGTGTTGAACGCGTGACGTGGAGGGTCGTGCGTGACGTGGGGGTCATGCATGGGGTGGTTCCTGCACGCATGTGCCACATCATGGTAAAGAGGCGGCCCACACCTTCCCCGTAAAAAAGGAAAACGGTCGCAGGCACGCTGCTCATTTACCCCTGTGTCTTCTCCAATCTTAGAGCCGACGTTCCTTCCTTCTTCCTCAAACCCTTGCTCGCTGCCTCTGCACCTTTACTGCCCTTTCCCTTCCACCACTCGCAACCTCCATGGCACCCGAGACTGGCAAGGTCAAGGGAGCGGCCAAGAACGTTGGAGGGGCGGCGCGACGAACAGAGCTCGCCTACTTTCTCTCGATGGTCGACGCGGCCCACCTTCGGGACAACTTCAAGCTGATGTGGGGGGTTAAGATGAGGGAAGAGACGATGAGGCACCCTGCCACACGCGTCTTCCCCGCCAACTGCGGCAAAGCCGCCCCGAATCGGTGTCTGTTCTTTGTCGATTACTTCTCCTGCGGCCTCTCCCCCCTTCTCCGATTTCTTCAATGACATCATGCATACCTTCGGCTTCCACCTCCTGGATTTTACCCCAAATGATGTGGAGTGCATGGCTCTCTTCGCCCATCTTTGCGAGGGCTTCGCTGGAGTGCATCCCAACACGATGCTCGTCCGCCACTACTTCTTCCCTCGGATCCAGCAGGGAGGCGCCATCTCCGGTTGTGTCGTCTGGATATCGAGGTCCAAGGGGACATACCCGGAGGGCGCTCAGAAGGAGAGGTGGGAGGAGTGGCGGGGCCGGTGGTGCTGGATTGAAGATGAGGATCCACAAGAGTTCTGCCGGGTTCGCCAGGCGCCGCTAGTTCGCGACAACGATTGGAGCAGTCTTGATGCCGATGACGCGAAGCTCATGGTCACCACCACCAGGATTCTTCGCCTCAACGAGGCCGAGCTCACCCTTGAGATGATCGGGGCGGATTTCATCTGCCGCTGAATCACTCCGCTGCATAACAAGGGGAGGTTGGCCTGGCTTTTCACGAACGCGGCGGACATCACGCAACTCCGCCCCGACCTCGACCACAAGTTCACCGTGTTGGCGCATGCCCACTTCTGCCAGCGGCTCTTCCAGGTCGATGTGGACCGCGACGGCAGGGCCGAGAGGTCCGGCAAGGCTGTGAAGGCCGGCAAGGTTGTCAAGGGGCCCTTGTTTTGGTTGCCAGCGAGGGTGATCCCGCTAAGCAACAACTCACGCCAGACTGAAATCATCGCCATGATGCCGGACTGCAACGCGCACGGCCCCATCCAAAACTGGGTCGCGCCGCCAGAGGAGCAAGTGCAGGAGTTTTTCGACACCCTGGAGGAGAAGTACATCCGTGAGGAGCCGCGACTCGTCCAGGACACCACCCAGGCGGAGCTGGACTACATCGCTGCCAGGGCGGCGGAGGCGGAGCTTGCCAGGGAGGCTGACAGCGCCGGTGGTGTGGAGGACAAAGCCGTGGAGGCCGCAGAGGAGAAGGAGCTCGCCCAGTGGGAGGAGTCTCCTGGGGAGGCAAGTAGCGCCGGCACCGGGGCTCCTCTTATTGGAGACGACGATGACGAGCCATCCGAGGAGGAGGCTGAAGCTGTCGAGCCCCCAGCCGCGGGGAAAGGGCGAGTCCTGCAACGGGCCACCTCCGGCGAGCCGGTTCGGCCCGGCAGGGCCATGCCACCCCGGCAAGCCCAGGCGACGTCCGCGTGTCAAGTGAGGGCCGCGGCGGCGAAGAAGTTGGTGAAGGCCGCAGTGGCGAAGAAGAAAGCATCTGCTTCTTCTTCGTCTAAGCGTTCCCCAACTCTGCCTGCTTCCCCCCTCCACCTGTTTCCCCTCCTCCCACAGGCGACGATACGAAGGTCTTCTTTGACCTCGGGTCTCTCATCCCGAGGAGGAAGAGGAAGGCAGCGGAAGAAGAAACGGAGAACGAGTAAGTGCTTCAACTCTTGCCATCTCCGTCCTTCCGGGCCGTATCTCTTTTCTTGACTTGACTTCATCTTGGCAGGGATACGGAGACATTGGCCAAGAGGGTGAAGAGGGCCAGGTCTTTGGTGGGCGGCCAGCCCCCGGTGGGCACCTCTATGGCGCCACTGGTGGTGGTGAGCAGTTCGGACAGCAGCCCCCGGTGCAGCCCCCAGCATAAGTTTGCCACTCACTCCCGGTCGACGTATGCCAAGGGCATGATTCTTGGTGCCGACCTTTCCATGATCGTAGGAGGGGGACATCAGCAGGAGGAGCCACTGAGGGCTACCCCCAACACGCCGCCTCCGTCAACCACGCCATCCCGAGGGGCGTCCCCAGCAAGGGCGCCAAGCACCGAGCCCATGCACGCGGAGGAGGAGGAGGAGGCAAGCTTGGGCACCGGCGGCCGCACCTTGGTGCCTGATGCCGGCGGAGAGGGGGCCTCTGCTTCCCAGCCCGGCACGGGTAAGCCACTCACCTTCCATCCCTTTTCTTTTTCTTGAATCTTGATCTTGGCTTCACTTCACCCCCCTTCCCACATCCAGATCCCCTCTTGGCGGACCGGGAGGACATGGACACCGTCATCGAGGATGTCGCCAAGAATGCCGCAGCGGAGGCCGAGGAGATCTCTGTCGAGGATGCCGCCAAGGGCGATGCCGAGGAGGCCGACAAGCGGCCTGTCGGGAAGGCTGACGAGCCCATTGCCGAGGAGGAGGGGGCTGATGACCAGCCTTCCTCGTCTACTGCCTCTAGCTCTGGTAGGTACCTAAGGGTGAGCGACAACCTCTTCGTCCACCTCCCAGGGTCGTCGAGCTCCAGGGCGCCAATCGAGGGAGAGGTGTTCGACGAAGAGGTGCTTGCCGCCGCCGGGCTCATGGTTGTCGACGAGCCGAGCATCGGTGGCGATAGTTCCCAGGAGGAGCGGCTTCTCCAGGCCATGGGTGCCAACTTCCTAAAGCTCCAGGTTCTCCACCGCGCCCGCCTAGACAAGGCCAAGTCCATTGTAGCAACGATGGACAAGGCGGAGGCGGACCTCGAGGTACGCATCACCGAGACGCAGACTTGGTTCCGCCAAGCTTGTGAGGAGCTGAAGGCCGCCCAAGGCGAGCTGGCCAGGCGCGAGGTGGAGCTCACCATGAAGCAGGCTGACATTGAGAAGGTCCATGAGACGGCGGAGAGCTTGGCCGCCGCAGCCGAGGCCGCTCGAGCCCAGCACCAGGTCGCGCTAAACTCCTAGGAGGAGGACCTTGCGGCGCGTGAGGAGAAGCTTGCCACAACGCTCCGCGGCAAGGATGAGGAGGTGGAGAAGCTCTTCATGGAGCGGACCTAGGGGCTGGAGCAGAGCCACAGAGAGGCACTCAATGTCCAGGCTCAGGTCCACGCCAACAAGATGAAGGAGCCGGAGGTGGAGCGGGACGGGCTGGAAAACGAGGTCATGACGCTATGCAAGGAGAAGGACACGCTTGCTCCAGCCTCCAGCGTCCATCGGCATTGTTTTGCGTGCCTCACAGCAAAATGCTACCCCGCCGACAGTTAGGCCATCACTCCACTCCGCACCTACTGTTATTCTCTGCCGAGTGTAGGCCCACCCCGCACCCAAACCAGTCAAGTTTCCCACTCCTCTCCGTCCGTGACTCCACTGCCACGTCTTCCCCATCTCCGGGTCGTTCCAGTCTGGGGCCTCGCCGCCGTCCACCGCCTTGTTGCGCTCAGAGCGGCGTGGTCAACAAACGAGAGTCATTAGAAAAGGACTGTATTTGGAGGGCCTCACGGATGGGACCCACGAGGTCCACGGTCGCACACAAGGAAAGTTCCTCCTTATTAAGTTGTTTCCTCCCCCTGACAGCTGGACCCACCGGCTGTATCTTCACACGGAAGGAAGTGCCTCCTTGTTATGCGAGAAAACCTATTCCTCCCGATGACAGCTGGGACCCCGCAGATTTGGTGGCTGACTTGTGGGCCTACTAAGCAGACGTGTATGCAGGGCTTTGTCAACTTAATCAACAAATGATTCTAGCAGCTAGACCGTTGGATGTTAATCCAACAGCCGTGCTCCTTCTTCAACCTCGGTTCTTTCTCTTGTCTCCCATGGGCAGCACTGCGGCAGTGCTGCCGCGCACCTGAACTAGTCAAGTTTCCTACTCCTCTCCATCTGCGACTCCACTGTCGCGTCTTCCCCATCTCCAGGTCATTCCAGTCTGGGGCCTTGCCGTCGTCCATCGGCCTTGGTGCGCTCAGCACCGTGTGGTCAACGTGGTCAACAAACGAGAGTCAACGGAAGATGACTGTATGTGAGAGGCTGACAGTGGGGATGCACCACGCCCATGGATGCATGCATGCAACTGCATCCTTTTTACCCTGAGAAATAATGTTTTCTCCCCCTGACTACTGGGACCCACAAGGTACATCTTCGCACGCAAGGAAGTGCATCTTTATTACGGGAAAAAATACCCCCCTGATAGCTGGGACCCAGCAGATATATCTTCGCACTCAAGGAAGTGCGTCCTTATCCTCCCTGACATCTAGGACCCACCCGGTCAAAGCGTACGTACCGTTGTCTGTCTTGTCGGAACGTGTACATACATACTGGTCGATCGGTCGCTCTGCAACGATGAACTGTGGCCGAGTAAGTAGCGGCACATGTCATAGTAGAGCCCCCCATGTACCAGTTCGGGTTGTCCCCTCTAAATCGTGACACATACATACAGCCACATGCCAAAAAATATGCCCACGTACGTACATACGGGCGGAGCTCGAACGCCTACTCGCGCATACATATGGCCATGGCTCGTGTACATGGCTGGGTCAGAACAGAGAAACTATGTCGTCATGTTCATGGGGAGGCAACGGAATGTGTCGTGTTCATCGGGAGGCAATGGAATATGTCATGTTCATCGGGAGGCAACCGGCTTGGACAGAACAGCCGATTGAAACGAGGCCTGGCGTACCACAGAATGGAGGAAACGGCCTTGTGTTCGACCGGCCACGGTCGAAATGGGATCCTGCTCATCGGGATGGGTCTGACATACCGCAAAACAGAGGAAACAGACTTCTCTTGGACCTTCTACAGTCGAAACAGGGTCCTGTTGATCGGGAGGGGTGTGGCATACCGCAAAACGGAGGAAACGGACTTGTGTTGGAGCGCTACGGTCGAAACAGGGGTCCTGTTCATCGGGAGGGGTGTGGAGTACCGCAAAACGGGACTCCACGGGATACTATTCATCTCGACCGCCGACTACCTCCACGGGTATTGTTCATCCACCATCGACTTCCTCCAGCCTCCACCTGCGACTGTTCATCCACAGGCTCCTGTTCATCTAGCCTCCACCGCTCCTCCACCGGCTACTGTTCAACCAGCCCTCTCCACGGGGTCCTATTCAACCACCCCTCCACGGGTTACTTTTCATCCAGCCCTCCACCAGCTACTGTTCAACCAGCCGTCCATGGGGTCGTCCTGTTCATCCAGCCATCCACGGGGTCCTATTCATCCACCCCAACTAGCTCGATCGATCGGGGTCCTGTTCATCCAACCCCCCACCAAGAAATGTTCATCCAAACCCCCCAACAACGCTCACTGTTCATCAAGGGAAGGAGGCAGCAGGGTTCGGTCGCCTTCAGTTAGCAGCAGTAGCAAAGGAATCACTCGGGTTCAATTAACAGCAAGGGATTGATCGCTCGGGTTCAGTAACGTAGCTAGTGCAATCACTCGGGTTCAGTTAGAGCCCAACGCCTCACTCGGTTTCAGTTAGAGCTCAACGCCTCGCACACACGCGCGTACGTGTACGAGAGAAATGTGCAAACCTCCGTGGATCGCTCGGCCCCGACCCCCCACCATAACCGGGAACTCCCCGATATTTTCCTCGCGCTCGCTTCTACCATGGTTTTTTCCATCATGGAAGGCCCAAAGAATGTCATGCAGCTGCGTTTCCAGCCCACCTAGGATGAAAAGTGCATTTTCTGTCATGATTTTTTGTCATAGAAGTAGGAGCCCACCACATCTATGATGATACCGGGTTTTGTCACAATTATCGTCATAGAAGTGTCATAAGCATGACAAAAAAAATATCGTTCGGCCCAAAATGTCACGGATGTGTCTTTTTTTGTAGTGATATATCTCGGAATGGCTATGGAAATGCCATAATAGGTAGGTATGGTGGCTGTTTTGAGGAAGGTATATGGTGGGTTCATGGTATCGGCGAGAGTTGCACGGTACAAGAGAGGCTAGCAATGGCGGAAAGGTGCGAGTGCATATAATCCATGGACTTAACATTAGTAATAAGGAACTCACATACTTATTGCAATAATCTATTAATCATTGAACAAAGTACTACGCGCATACTCCTAGGGGAATAGATTGGTAGGAAAAGACCATCGCTCGTCCCCGACCGACACTCATAAGGAAGACAATCAATAAATAAATCATGCTCCAACTTCATCACATAACGGTTCACCATATGTGCATGCTACGGGACTCACAAACTTTAACACAAGTATTTCTCAAATTCACAACTACTCACTAGCATGACTCTAATATCACCATCTTTATATCTCAAAACAATCATAAGGAATCAAACTTCTCATAGTATTCAATGCACTTTATATGAAAGTTTTTATTATATCCCTCTTGGATGCCTATCATATAAGGACTAATTTTATAACCAAAGCAAAATGCTATGCTGTTTTTAAAGACTCTCAAAATAATATATGTGAAGTGTGAGAGTTCAACAATTTCTATAAAATAAAACCACCGCCGTGCTCTAAAAGAGATAAGTAAACCACTAGAGCAAATTTGCCTAGCTCAAAAGATATAAGTGAAGCACATAGAGTATTCTAATAAATCACGATTCATGTGTGTCTCTATCAAAAGGTGTGTACAACAAGGATGATTTTTGCAAACTAAAAAGTAAAGACTCAAATCATACAAGACGCTCCAAGCAAAACACATATCATCTGGTGAATAAAAATATAGCCTCAAGTAAAGTTACCGATAGACGAAGACGAAAGAGCGGATGCCTTCCAGGGCATCCCCAAGCTTAGGATCTTGGTTATCCTTGAATATTACCTGAGGGTGCCTTCAGCATCCCCAAGCTTAGGCTCTTGCCACTCCTTATTCCATAGTCCATCAAATCCTTACCCAGAACTTGAAAACTTCACAACACAAAACTCAACAGAAAATCTCATAAGCTCCGTTAGTATAAGAAAATAAAACACCACTTTTGGTACTGTGGTGAACTCATTATTTATTTATATTTGAGTAATATCTACTGTATTCCAACTTTTCCATGGTTCATACCCCCTGATACTAGCCATAGATGCATCAAAATAAGCAAACAACACGCAAAAACAAAATCTGTCAAAAACAGAACAATCTGTATCAATCTGGAGATTTCGAATACTTTCGTAACTCCAAACATTCTGAAAAATAAGGACGACCTAAGAAATTTGTTTGTTAATCTTCTGCAAAAATAATCAGTATATTATCGCACTTCTTCTAGAAATGAAAACTAATCTCCTGAGTGCAAAGATTTCTGTTTTTCAGCAAGATCAAATCAACTATCAATGTAAGCTATCCTAAAGGTCTTACTTGACACAAACACTAATTCAAACATATAAACCACCTCTAACCAGAGGCTAGATAAATTATTTAATGCAAAACAACACCTGAAAAGCAAGAACAAAAGTAAAATTGGGTTTCCTCCCAAAAAGCGCTTTTGTTTAACGCCCCTAGCTAGGCATAAAACACGAATAGATCTAAGTATTATCATCTTTGGCATGCAATCCATAAGTGGCTCTCATAATAGATTCATAAGTTAATTTAATTTTATTTCTTGTAAAGTGTTCCATGCCTTTCCTTAACGGAAATTGAAATCTAATTTTTCCTTCTTTCATATCAATAATTGCACCAATCGTTCTAAGGAAAGGTCTACCTAGAATAATAGGACATGTAGGATTGCAATCTATATAAATAACAATGAAATCTATGGGCACATAATTCCTATTTGCAACAATAACAACATCATTAATCCTTCCCATAGGTTCCTTAATTGTGTGATCCGCAAGATGCAAATTTAAGGAAGAATCATCAAATTCATGGAAACCTAACAGATCACATAAAGCTTTTGGAATTGTGGAAACACTAGCACCAAAATCACACAAAGCATGTCATTCATAATATTTAATCTTAATATTAATAGTAGGTTCCCACTCATCATAAAGTTTTCTAGGGATATAAACTTCCAATTCAAGCTTTTCTTCAAAAGATTTCATCATAGCATCAACAATATGCTTATTAAAAGCTTTGTTTTGATTATAAGCATGAGGAGAATTCAACATGGATTGCAACAAGGAAATACAATCTATTAAAGAACAATTATCATAATTAAATTCATTGAAATCCAAAAGAGTGGGTTCAGTGCTACTTAAAGTTTTGACCTCTCCAATCCCACTTATATCAAATTTTTGCATCAAGATTTGAAAACTCTGAATTATTGGGATGCCTTCTAACTAAAGTTGAATCATCTCCAGTCCCATCTTTATGAACATTTATATACGAAAATAAATATTCAATAGGAGTCACATCAATCACTTTAAGGTATTTATCCTTATTTTCATGGAAACTTGAAGAACACGCTTTTATAAACCAATATTTTTTAGCACGCATCCTAGCGGTTCTTTCTTTGCACTCATCAATGGAAATTCTCATGGATTTGAGAGACTCATTGATATCATGCTTAGGTGGAATAGATCTAAGTTTCAAGGAATCAACATCAAGAGAAATTATGTCCACGTTCCTAGCTAAATCATCAATCTTAAGCAGTTTTTCTTCAATCAAAGCATTGAAATTCTTTTGCGAACTTATAAATTCTTTAAAACTATTCTCAAATTCAGATGGCATATTATTATAATTTCCATAAGAATTGTTGTAGGAATCACCATAATTATGAAAGGGATTACTAGGGAACGACCTAGGATCAAAATTATCTCTATATGCATTATTACCGAAATTGTTCCTACCAACAAAATTCACATCCATAGATTCATTATTATTCTCAATCAATGTAGACAAAGGCATATCATTAGGATCAGTGGGAGCACTCTTGCTAGCAAATAATTTCATAAGCTCATCCATCTTTCCATTCTAAACATTAATCTCTTCTATAGCATGCACATTTTTACTAGTGGAAGATCTTTCGGTATGCCATTGAGAATAATTAACCATAATATTATCTAGGAGTATAGTAGCTTCTCCTAAAGTAATTTCCATAATAGTACCTCCCGTGGCCGAATCTAAAAGATTTCTAGAAGCAAAATTCTTTCCGGCATAATTTTTTGTATAATCATCCACAAATTCAAACCATGAGTTGGGCAATTTCGTTTTATCAATTTCATCCTCTCCCAAGATTGTGCAACATGTTCATGATCAAGTTGCTTAAAATTCAAAATATCGTTCCTAAGGGAGATGATCTTAGCAAGAGGAAAATACTTGGAAATAAAAGCATATTTACACTTATTCCATGAATCAATACTATTTTTAGGCAAAGATGAAACCATATTTTAGCACGATCTCGAAGTGAGGATGGAAATAGCTTTAATTTGAAAATCTCATTATCCACATCTTTTTGCTTTTGCATATCACACAAATCAACAAATTATTAGGATGGGATGCAGTATCCTCACTTGGAAGACCAGAAAATTGATCTTTTATAACAAGATTCAGGAAAGCGGCATTAATTTCACAAGATTCCACATTAGTAGCGGGAGCAATCAAAGTATTAATAAAATCATTGTTTTTGGTATTGTAAAAGTCTCATAATTTGGTATTATCTTGAGCCATCGTGACAAAGCAAGCAATCCAACACACGAGCACACAAAAAAAAGCAGAGAAGAAGGACGGAACAGGGGCAAAGAAAAGGCAAATATTTTTGAAAACCGTTTTAGAAGTGGGGGAGAGGAAAATGAGAAGAGAATGGCAAATAATATAATGCGAGGGATGAAAGTTTTTGATGGGTACTTTGTATGTCTCGGCTTGGCATAGATCTCCTCAGCAACGGTGCAAAAAATTCTTCCTGCTGCCTCGTGAGCTTGTGTTGGCTTTTCCCTTGAAGAGGAGAGGGTGATGCAACCAAGTAGAGTAAGTATTTCCCCCAGCTTTTGAGAACCAAGGTATCAATCTAGTAGGAGACAACGCACAAGCCACCGAATACCTGCACAAACCAACACCAACTTGCACCCAGCGCGACAAAGGGGTTGTCAATCCGTTCATGGTTATTTGCAAAGTGAGATATAATATAGATGGATAAACGATAAAGTAATATTTTAGGTATTTTTGGTTTATAGTTAGGAAAGCAAAAGATTGCAAAGAAAGTAAATATGAAACTAAAATTATAGATTGGAAACTTATATGATGGAGGATAGACCTAAGGGGCATAGGTTTCACTAGAGGCTTCTCTCAAGATAGAAAATATTATGGTGGGTGAACAAATTACTGCCGAGCAATTGATAGAAAAGCGCAAAGTTATGAAGATATCTAAGGCAATGATCGTGAATATAGTCATCACATCGTATAAAGTAGACCAAAACAATTCTGCATCTACTAGTATTACTCCACACATCGACCGATTCCTACCTGCATCTAGAGTATTATGTTCATAAGAACAGAGTAATGCATTAAGTAAGATGACATGACGTAGTGGGATAAACTCAAGCAATATGATACGTGTTGGTTCCCCATCTTGTTATCCTCGATGGCAACAATAAAATACATGGCGGTTCCCCTTCTGTCACTAGGATCGAACACCGCAAGATTGAACCCAAAGCTAAGCACTTCTCCCATTGGAAGAACAACCAATCTAGTTTGCCAAACCAAATCGATAGTCCAAAAAGACTTCCAAATATATCAAATCATGCAAAAAAGAATTCAGAGGAGACTCAAATAATGTTCATAGATAAGCTGATCATAAATCCACAATTCATCGGATCTCGACAAACACACCGCAAAAAAGTATTACATTGAATAGATCTCCAAGAACATCGAGGAGAACATGGTATTGAGAATCAAAGAGAGAGAAGAAGCCATCTAGCTACTAGCTATGGACCTGTAGGTCTGTGGTAAACTACTCACTCTTAATCGGAGAGGCAATGGTGTTGATGTAGAAGCTCTCCGTGATAGAATCCCCCTCCAGCAGAACGCCGGAAAAGGCCCCTAGATGGGATCTCACAGGTACAGAAGGTTGCGGTGGTGGAAAAGTGGTTTCGTGGCTCCCCTGGAAGGTTTTGGGGTATTTGAGAATATATAGGTGGAAGAAATACGTTGGTGGAGTCACGAGGGGCCCACAAGGGTGGGGGCGCTCCCTACCCCCCTAGGTGCACCCTCCGTCCTTGTGGGTGCCTCGTGGCTTCCCTGACGTGTACTCCAAGTCCTCTGGATGTCTTTTTGTCCAATAAAAAGCATCGCGAAAGTTTCATTCCGTTTGAACTCCATTTGGTATTCCTTTTCTGTGAAACTCTAAAACAAGGAAAAAACAGGAACTAGTATTGGGCTTCCGGTTAATAGGTTAGTCCCAAAAATCATATAAAATAGCATATTAATGCATATAAAATATCCAAAACAGATAATATAATAGCATGGCACAATAAAAAATAATAGATACGTTGGAGACGTATCAGGCGTCGTTGTGTAGGCTGCGCCCGCTAGTACGGTGGGGAGGTGGAGACTAGTTGTTTCGTCCTCCCGCAGCTTTCGGATCTAGCTCTCCAGGGTGTTGTTGATGATCTCCATCTCCGATGTTTCATGTCCCAGCTTTGGCCGCGGGGGACACGAGGACGGCTCCGCCTGCGCCGGTCGTGTCGCCCGCAGCACCCACCTCACCCAACACCACCATGGTGCCTACAACGTCCGTGGTTGCGTGCGAGGGGCCCTCGAAGTGGAAGGATGTGCTAGCATGCTGGATACCTTCTTGGGAGCCATGATTGGAGAAGGTGATAATGAAGAGGATGCTGATGAAGATCGATGTGTTGGTCACAACTTCGGGTTCGCGCAAGTGATCTCCCCTACCTGGCGTGCCAAAGATGTCGTGGGAGAACACGATCACCTATGGGGCCATGAGCCCGTTTGTGGTTCGGCAAGGGGGATCTCACATTGCACAAAGAGTGGAAGCCATGAGGCAACACGACGGCGATGACACATATGGTTTTTTACCTAGGTTCGGGCCACCGTGAGGTGTAAAACCCCACTCTTTCTTTGGTGGATTAGATGGAGGAACACAAGAACATGCAGCACACGAATCCCGGCAAGGTGGCCTCGGAGAGAGAGCAGCTACACGCGTACAAGTGTGAGGGGCCCGAATCCTTCTCTAGGTTGCCTTGGACCTCCCTTTATAGCTCAAGGGGTAACCACAATGACAAAATAGACTTTATCCAATGATTAGATAGCTAACAGTGCTATCACACCTAACTCTGGCAGTTAGGACAAAGTGCAGTAAATGCACTACTAGGTGTCATGTTGAGGGTGAAGCCCGGCAAGCTTGCTGTGCCGCTTAATCATCCTTTGATTCTCTGCTCGACACGCCTCTAGACGGGTGTCACATGAGCGTAATATGTTCTACAATGGGCTGCCACATGCCTAGTGCAAGCAACTTAACCATCTGGAGGCTCGACACCGCACTGATAAGCGATTTGCGTTGCTGTGTGGTGGAGCGGTGGTGCCTTGGCAGCGGTTCCCGCCTTTGGCAGACCCGGCAAGCCTGCCGGGGCACTCTTGGACTAGTCCTTGGGGGCAGCCTCGACCCGGCCAGGCTCTCCTGCCCGGCAAGGGAGTTCTTCCCAAGGTGGTGCTCTGCTGCTTCGTCTAGTGGCTTGGTCTTCTTCATCCGCTGCTTGATCTCACAAAGAGCGGTTTTCTGGCTTGGCCTTGCTTTGTATAGGTCTGGTCAACTAGTGCACATGTTTGTCGCACCGACAATTAGAGATGATGTAACCAAGGTGGTAAGAGACTTCTATGTTGAAGGCACTCTCCCAAACCATATAAATGACACACACATTATTTTAATCCCTTAGAAAGTTGCTTCCCCGATTCCTCAGGATTTTAGACTCATAATTTTATGCAATATCATTTACAAGATCATAGCCAAAACCCTGGCCAATAGACTCAAAGATCATTTTCCTGAGCATTTTATCAATCTCAACAAGCATTCAAAGAATGTAGAATAATTAGTAACAACATTATTGTTGCCCAGGAAATCACTCACTCTTTCAATCTCAAATACCACAACAAACCTGCTTTTGTGGTTAAAATTCATCTGGCGAAGGATGTTGATATAATCGAGTAGAATTTCATCGTTCAAGCGCTTTCATGCAAAGGTTTGCATGGTCATTTCATAAATCTCATTCACACGTGCACAGCAAGCCCCACATTCTTTGTTATCATCAATGGCCAGTCATATGGTCGGTTTCAAGGCGGTAGAGGTATCACACAAGGTTGTCCCATGTCACCTTCTTTGTCTGCCCTTGCCATTATTGAACTCTGTTGCTCTACAAGGAGCCATGTGCACCAAAAGATTGATTGGAACTGTCTTAGGCCCTAGTCCTCCTATTAATTCTGTAAAATTTCCTGATGATCCATTGATTTCTAGGTATGCCACTACAATAAAGGATACCCATATATTTTAAATTCTTAAAAGATTTTGCAACCTTTCAGGAGAAGAGGTACCAATTATTCACCAAGAAGAGGTACCAATTATTCACCAGGATGGACCAGATTTTTTCTGCTAGAAGCTACATCCCTCAAGAAAAGGTACATCCAAATCTGCCTCCATTGCATGCCTGCAAGAGTTGCAACAACACATATCATGTATGCCTAGAAAGGTTCCTAGCAAAATTAAGCGGGCACTAAAACAAGTATGGAAAGACGAGACGATTATGCGTAGAGTACATACTTTTGCTTGTAGACATAGGGAAAGCTTTGCCAGTAGGTAAGAGAGCGGGTAGATACATATCCAAAAGTATTGTAGTAGATTTGGTCAAGAAGAATATGAGATGCACCTATTTTTTTGCTTGCCTTTTGCAAAATGTGCTTGGGCTGCACACCCTTGGTTTATTAAGTCTGGATTTTTGAATGGTCATGACAATGGTGTAGCAATTATTCATACCCTTTGACGGAGTCCTGGATTAGGGGGTCTCCGGATAGCCGGACTATATCCTTTGGCCGGACTGTTGGACTATGAAGATACGAGATTGAAGACTTCGTCCCGTGTCCGGATGGGACTCTACTTAGCATGGAAGGCAAGATAGGAAATACGGATATGTATATCTCCTCCTTTGTAACCGACCTTGTGTAATCCTAGTCCCCTCCGGTGTCTATATAAACCGGAGGATTTTAGTCCGTAGGACAACATACAATCATACCATAGGCTAGCTTCTAGGGTTTAGCCTCTCTGTTCTCGTGGTAGATCAACTCTTGTACTACTCATATTATCAAGAATAATCAAGCAGGACGTAGGGTTTTACCTCCATCAAGAGGGCCCGAACCTGGGTAAAACATCGTGTCCCCTGCCTCCTGTTACCATCCGCCTTAGACGCACAGTTCGGGACCCCCTACCCGAGATCCCCCGGTTTTGACACCGACATTGGTGCTTTCATTGAGAGTTCCTCTGTGTCGTCACCGTTAGGCCTGATGGCTCCTTCGATCATTGATAGCGATGCAGTCCATGGTGAGACTTTTCTCCCTGCACAGATCTTTGTATTCGGCGGCTTCGCACTGTGGGCCAACTCACTTGGCCATCTAGAGAAGATCGAGAGTTACGCCCATGGCCACCAGGTCGGGTTTGGAAGCTTAAACTACACAGCTGACATTCGCGGAGACTTGATCTTCGATGGATTCGAGCCCCTGCCGAGTGCGCCGCATGGTCACGATGAGCACGATTTAGCTCTACCATCTGACAGTGTTCAGGAGACCGCACCGTCAACCGCTCCGACCCTCAATTCGGAGCCAATTGCGCCATCCATGGACGGGTGGATAGACCCCACCACGGAGGCCGTATCCTCAGCGGCGATCGAGCCGAGTATCGACCTTACCCTTCACGAGAGTCGTGATGCCAAACTACCAGATTCTTCCCCGGCCACAGACTCCGAACCGCCTGCGCCCGTGCCTATCGAATCCGACTGGGCGCCGATCATGGAGTTTACCTCCGCGGATATCTTTCAGCACTCTCCCTTCGGCAACATACAGAACTCATTAAGGTCTCTCTCCTTGTCAGGAGAGTCCTGGCCGAACTATGTCCGGCAGGATTAGGATGCGGATGGCGAAGAAATTCGCCGCCCACCCACCACCCGCTTTGTAGCCACTGTCGACGATTTGACCGACATGCTCAACTTCCACTCCGAAGACATCGACGGTATGAACAACGATGTAGGATATGAACATGAACCACTGCCCACAGGGCACTAGACGCCCACTTCCTCATATGACGTATACATGGTGGACACACCCAAAGAAAACGACGACAAGGAACGGAAGGATGCAACGAAGGGTTGTTCCCTCGAGAAGCAGTCAAAGCAGCGGCGTAAGCGCCGATCCAAATCCCGCCTCGGCAGAAACAGTGATCATATAGACCCAGCGTTAGAGCAGGGTGAACCATCCCTCGACCATGGCAACACAGAGAATCAAACCGAACAAACCGACTCCGTCGAAGATAACTGTCCGGACGACATCACACCGGACAGGCGCCCGGAGCAACAAAATGCCCATCAAAGTCTTGTTGCCAGTGCGAGGAGTCTGAAAAAAGCAGAAGCAAAGGCTCAGGGCTGCACAAGACACACTCAGAATCAGATGGAGTGAAGTACTCAACACTGCAGCGAAGTATGGCAGTAATCGCCACACCAAGAGCTACCCGAAGCGAAAGTTGCTACCTGAATTCGATGAGGAGGCCTTAGATCCCCCGCAATTGAAAAACAAAACGGCCATCCGGTCGGATAGACGACCTCGTGGCCAACATAGAGCAGCAAACGATGCCGCACATAAGCCAGTACACGATCCACGCGAGGGCTCGCATCAAAAGGATGGCGCAACCAGATCCATATACGGGCCGCGCAAGCGCGCTCCAGCATGCAATGCAACACAACAAACATCTGAACACCATGGTACACCCAAATACAGGGGTGCCGCACACCCTCTATGTTTCACCGATGAGGTGCTGGACAATGAATTTCCAGAGGGATTCAAACCCGTAAACATAGAGGCGTACGACGGAACGACAGAACCTGGGGTCTGGATTGAGGACTACATCCTCCATATCCACATGGCTCGAGGAGACGATCTCCACGCCATAAAATACTTACCCCTCAAGCTCAAAGGGCCAGCTCGGCACTGGCTTAAAAGCCTCCCCGGAAACTCCATTGGAAGCTGGGAAGAGCTCGAAGACGCTTTTCGGGCAAATTTTCAACGGACCTATGTCGGATCACCGGATGCAGACGATTTAAGTCATATAACTCAACAGCCCGGAGAGTCAGCCAGAGAGCTTTGGAATAGGTTCCTCACTAAAAAGAACCCAATAGTCGACTGTCCGAACGCCGAAGCCTTAGCATCTTTCAAGCATAGCGTTCGAGACGAATGGCTTGCCAGACACCTCGGCTAAGAAAAGCCGAGAACAATGGCAGCATTAACAAGCCTCATGACCTGCTTTTGCGCGTGTGAGGACAGTTGGTTAGCCCGATGCAGTACCAGCGACCCAAGTACATCTGAAGTCAGGGACGGAAATGGGAAATCACGACACAGCAAAAACAAGTGCAGGAATAAAGAAGACATCCCGAAGAGCACGGCAGTAAATGCCGGATTCAGAAGCTCTCGACCAGGTCAGCTAAAGCTGCCTTCCAAAGGCAGCAGAGACGAACTGTCCAGCCTAAACAAGATTCTGGACCAAATATGGCAGATCCATAGCACCCCCGATAAACCTGCAAATCATACCCATAGAGAATGTTGGGTCTTCAAGCAGTCCGGCAAGCTCATAGCCGAACATAAGGGGCAGGATACACCAAGCGAAGACGAGGACGAGCTTCGCAAGCAAAGCACTGGGGAACAGCAGAAATTCCCACCAGAAGTCAAAACAGTAAACGTGTTACACATGACAAAGGGGAGAAACAATGTGGCACTCCTAGAGACACATGCCCCAGGGCCTATCACCGCGGAGTTCTGCCACTGGTCGTCCCAACCGATCACCTTCGACCATCGGGATTACTCGGCAAGTATCTGACATGCAGGATGGGCTGCCTTTGTATTAGATCCAATAATTGACGGATACCACTTCACACGAGTCATGATGCACGGCGGCAGCAGTTTAAACCTGATATATCAGGACACAGTCCGCAAAATGGGGATAGACCCAACAAAAATTAGCCGCAGCAATACTACCATTAAAGGAGTAGTGCCAGGCCCAGAGGCCCACTGCACGGGCTCCCTACTACTAGAGGTTATATTCGACTTCCCGACAACTTCCGCAGTGAAAATTTAACATTCCACATCGCTCCGTTCCAAAGTGGTTATCAAGCACTACTCGGACGCGAAGCTTTCGCTCGCTTTAACGCAATACCGCATTACGCTTCTCTCATGCTTAAGATGCCCGGTCCACATGGTATCATTACAGTAAATGGAAACATTGAGCGCTCCTTGCGCGCGGAAGACCGTGTGGCTGCCTTGGCAGCCGCACACTAAACGGCCTCACCAACTAATGCATCTGCCAGGTCGTTAAGACCACGGACGCGGTTAGACGAGTCCGACGCAGCTATATGTACTTGATACACGTTTGATGGCTATACCCCTATTTCAATACAAGGGGCTCAACGCACACAAACAAGTGGCAATTAGGCTCAACTTTACTCATCTTGAACTGTATATAGTTTATTTAGTATAACCTACCTTTTTGCACGACAACTTTTCAACTAAGTTCCTCTCTTTTACAGATGACCAACGTGCTACACCCGTCTAGGACACGGCACAACGGAGACACAGGCGCAGACATGCAGCAGGGACCCGTTCCAAGGATTCTTTTTAGATTAATACCCTGCGTAAACCTTTTTTAGTGTCTCTTGTTGATACACATCCCTCGGATTCTCAGTACAATTGAGAAGGATGCTGACGTATTGGCATGTGGCCACGTCAGAATATTGCACGTACCTAGACACCAGGCGCTTATTACAAAGAGCACTGTTTAGGCCCGGTTTACATCATAAAGACCGAATACCTTAGGGAGTGTTCGCCGTCGCGAGTTTGGCCTTATATGCATCAGCTCGGAATCATGTCTTTGGTCAAATGTTGGGTTTGCCCGGCTCATGTGTTTTGCTGCCTTACGTTCCGCTCTATCGGCTAAGGCGGCACCAGGAGAACTACTGCGATTGTGCTCTGGTTCATTCGGACAAGCACCTCAGTAGAGAAAGCCGAAAACTGACTATCATGATATAGCGTGAGACTTGTCAACCACTCGATGACCTAGCGGAATCTTCGAGATTCCTCCACCTTAACGAAGGGCCGTTTCCCGGCCAGGCATGTACGCACCCCGAATTCGGATGAGTGCGGAGCCACCAGGGGCTATATAGTAGCCCCACTATCAAACTCCTCTAGCTAAGTGAAAGTGTTAAAGCATTATAGTCTGATTGCCTAGTTCGCTGCGCTATCACCTCCTTAATGGACCAAGACGTTGGATCAAGTGTGAACATGCGTCTTCTGCGAACACCTCCGCATTATATGCGTGGGGGGTGAAGCCGACGACTGCCATCTTGTAGGTTATATACATATATACATAAACGGCCGCACAGGAGGCATCATAGTACTTTCGGGCAAAAGTATAAATATAGCCTTGATAAAATCAACAAAACATTGTTTTTACAATGGGTATACATGTCACTCAAACATAATATTCTTCGAGCACTGAGCCTCTATCGAACGAGCGCCTTCAAGAACTTCTTCAAAGTAGTGCTCGGCAGCCACTTAGCCTATGGCCGAACCCTGTGCCGCAACAGTGGTGGCATCCATCTCCGCCCAGTATGTTTTGACACGTGCAAGGTCCATCCGTGAGCCTTCTATGCACGCCGACCTCTTTACAGCATCGATGCGTGGCACAGCGCCAAGGAATTGTTGTACTAAGCTAAAGTAGCTATTCGGCATTGGCCCTCCTGGCCACAAATGATCCACAACGGACCTCATGGCCAGTCCGGATAATCTATGGAGCTCGGCCCAACCGGTCAATCGCTCATTCAGCAACAGCGGACGGACTGGAGCGTGAAACTGTGACCAGAACAGCTTCTCCACTTCAGGACATTTCTGATCCTTGAAGTACTCCGTAGCATCCGCAGCACTTGCGGCCAAATCCATGTACTCATCCGCATAACTCCATAGCCGGTCCAGAAGAGCATATTTCGGATCTTCGAACTTCGTCCGCAACAAGAAGGGATTCCCAGAAACGATATTGGTAGCTTGATTCAACTCCTCCTTTCCCACTCTAATTTTGGAGCGGGCTTCCTTGGCAGCCACCCGGGCCTTCTCCAGGTCCGTCGTCTTCACCCGGTTTTCTTCTTCAAGAAGCCGGTAACGGTCAGCAGCATCTTTTAACTCCATGGCCATCTTGGAAATTTTTTCTTTGCTCCCGCAATGTGCGGCCTGTTTGGCCTTTAACTCTTCGGCCACCTTTAAAGCGGCCTCATTGCTACTCCTTGCTTGCTCCTTGGCTCGGGCAAGCTCCGCCCGAAGGGTCTCCACGATGGTAGCTGATAACTCACAAGTATAGGGGATCGCAACAGCTTTCGAGGGTAGAGTATTCAACCCAAATTTATTGATTCAACACAAGGGGAGCCAAAGAATATTCTCAAGTATTAGCAGCTGAGTTGTCAATTCAACCACACCTGGAAACTTAGTATCTGCAGCAAAGTGTTTAGTAGAAAAGTAATATGATAGTGGTGGTAGTAGCAACAAAAGTAAAGATAGCAAAAGTAATGTTTTTGGTATTTTGTAGTGATTGTAACAGTAGCAGCGGGAAAGTAAATAAGTGTAAACCAGTATATGGAAAACTCGTAGGCACCGGATCCGTGATGGATAAATATGCCAGATGCGGTTCATTATGTAACAGTCATAACATAGGGTGACACAGAACTAGCTCCAATTCATCAATGTAATGTAGGCATGTATTCCGTATATAATCATACGTGCTTATGGAAAAGAACTTGCATGACATCTTTTGTCCTACCCTCCCATGGCAGCGGGGTCCTATTGGAAACTAAGGGATATTAAGGCCCCCTTTTAATAGAGAACCGGAACAAAGCATTAGCACATAGTGAATACATGAACTCCTCAAACTATGGTCATCACCGGGAGTGGTCCTGATTATTGTCACTTCGGGGTTGCCGGAACATAACACATAGTAGGTGACTATAGACTTGCAAGATAGGATCAAGAACTCACATATATTCATGAAAACATAATAGGTTCAGATCTGAAATCATGGCACTCGGGCCCTAGTGACAAGCATTAAGCATAACAAAGTCATAGCAACATCAATCTCAGAACATAGTGGATACTAGGGATCAAACCCTAACAAAACTAACTTGATTACATGATAAATCTCATCCAACCCATCACCGTCCAGCAAGCCTACGATGGAATTACTCACGCACGGCGGTGAGCATCATGAAATTGGTGATGGAAGATGGTTGATGATGGCGACGACGACGAATCCCCCTCTCCGGAGCCCCGAACGGACTCCAGATCAGCCCTCTCGAGAGGTTTTAGGGCTTGGCGGTGGCTCCTTATCGTAAAACGCGATGATTTCTCCTCTCTGATTTTTTCCTCTCCGAAAGCAAATATATAGAGGTGGAGTTGGCGTCGGAGGGTTTCCAGGGGCCCACAAGGTAGGGGGGGCGCCCTAGGGTGGGGGCACCCCCACCCTCGTGAGAAGGGTGTGGGCCCCCTGTTCTTCATATTTGGCGAGGATTTTTTATTATTTTTTCTAAGACCTCCCATGGAGTTTCAGGTCATTCCGAGAATATTTGTTTTCTGCACATAAAACAACACCATGGCAATTCTGCTGAAAACAACGTTAGTCCAGGTTAGTTCCATTCAAATCATACAAGTTAGAGTCCAAAACAAGGGCAAAAATGTTTGGAAAAGTAGATACGACGGAGACGTATCAACTCCCCCAAGCTTAAACCCTTGCTTGTCCTCAAGCAATTCAGTTGACAAACTGAAAGAAAGAAAAACTTTTACAAACTTTGTTTGCTCTTGTTGTTGTAACTATGTCAAGCCAGCATTCAAGTTTTCAGCATAAATCATAACTAACCACATTTGCAATAATTCTCAGGTCTCACAATTACTCATATCAATAGCATAATCAACTAGCAAGTCATAATAATAAATCTCAGATGACAACACTTTCTCAAAACAATCATAATATAACAAGATGGTATCTCGCTAGCCCTTTCTGAGACCGCAAAACATAAATGCAGAGCACCTTTAAAGATCAAGGACTGACTAGACATTGTAATTCATGGTAAAAGAGATCCAGTCATAGTGACACCCAACATAGATTAATAGTGACGAATGCAAATGACAGTTGTGCTCTCCAGCTAGTGCTTTTTAATAAGAGGGTGATTACTCAACATAAAAGTAAATGGATAGGCCCTTCGCAGAGGGAAGCAGGGATTTGTAGAGGTTCTAGAGCTCGGTTTTGAAATAGAGATAAATTGTATTTTGAGCTATATACTTTCATTGTCAACATAACAACTAAGAGATGGCGATATCTTCCATGCTAAATACATTATAGGCGGTTCCCAGACAGAATGGTAAAGTTTATACTCCCCCTCCACCAACAAGCATCAATCCATGGCTTGCTCGAAACAACGAGTGCCTCCAACATACATCAGGTCCCGGGGGGAGTTTTTTTTGCAATTAATTTTGATTTAGTTTGCATAAAGCATGGGACTGGGCATCCCGGTGACCAGCCATTTTCTCGTGAGTGAGGAGCGGAGTCCACTCCTCTTGAGAATAACCCGCCTAACACGAAAGATAAGGACAGGCTTTGTTGATACATGAGCTATTTGAGCATACAAAACAGAATGTTTATTTGAAGGTTTAGAGTTTGGCACATACAAATTTACTTGGAACGGCAGGTAGATACCGCATATAGGAAGGTATAGTGGACTCATCTGGAATAACTTTGGGGTTTAAGGAATTGGATGCACAAGCAGTATTCCCACTTAGTACAAGTGAAGGTTAGCAAAAGACTGGGAAGCTACCAACTAGAGAGTGACAACAGCCATGTACATGCATTAAAATTAATAAACATTGGATGCAAGCATGAGTAGGATATAATCCACCATGAACATAAATATCGTGAAGGCTATGTTGATTTTTTTTCAACTACATGCGTGAACATGTGCCAAGTCAAGTCACTTAAATCATTCAAAGGAGGATACCACCCCATCATACCACATCATAATCATCTCAATAGCATGTTGGCACACAAGGTAAACCATTATAACTCATAGCTAATCAAGCATGGCACAAGCAACTATGATCTCTAATTGTCATTGCAAACATGTTTATTCATAATAAGCTGAATCAAGAACGAGGGACTCATCACATTTACAAAAACAAAAGAGGTCGAGTTCATACCAGCTTTTCTCATCTCAGCCAGTCCATCATATATCATCATAATTGCCTTACACTTGCACGACCGAACGGTGTGAATAATAATAAGAGTGCACGTGCATTGGACTAAGCTGGTATCTGCGAGCATTCAAAAAAAGGAGAAGACAAGGCAATACAGGCTCTTTGGTTAATTCAATAATAATGCATATAAGAGCCACTTCAACAATTTAATTATGGTCTTCTCCTACTAACCCCCAAATAAAAGAAAAGAAATAAAACTATTTACACGAGAAAGCTCCCAACAAGCAAAAGAAGAACGGGAAATATTTTTGGGTTTTCTTTTTAGTTATTACTACTACAGCAGAAAAATAAACTACTACTAATTTTTTTGGTTTTTCTTAAGGTTTAACAAACACACAAGAAAGCAGGAAAAAGTAAATAAACTAGCATGGATATTATAATGAAAAAGTATGAGCACCGACATCTAGCAATGAGTGTGTGTGAACATGAATGTAATGTCGATGAGAAATACGTACTCCCCCAAGCTTAGGCTTTTGGCCTAAGTTGGTCTATGGCCACGGCTGGCCTGGCGGGTATCCATAATAATAGTTCTTGGGGTCGTACTGTGACGAGGAGGAATAGTCTGACTACCACTGGCTGACAGTCATCTCTGGATCCCAAGAATAAACAGATTGTCGCGGAGGCTCATCTTGTGGCTCCTGTTCTGGCTCCTCGACTGGTGCAGGGTTCCAGTAGGCGTGAATAGCCATCAACGGAACAAGGTACGTGCCTACAGTCAAATCAAACAAAGAAGGAGAAGGCAAGGTAATAGTCTCAGAATGATGTTTATTAAAGAACAATTGATATTTAAGCTCCCCTGCCCTATTTTTAACAATAAAATCATGTGCCACCATACTTTTATGATCTAGATAAACACGGGGTAGTACCTTTTCTTCCTTCTCAGCATGCCTAATAGGTATGTTAAAATGTGCGGCTAGGCATGTGGCATAGATGCCTCCAAAGATGGAGCCCTTAGTACGGTTCATATTTAATCGTCTAGTAATAATACCGCCCGAACTAAAAGTGTTATCACTATATAAACCTTGGAGCAGAATAATTAAATCAGGGATACTAAGGTTTCCAGAATTTCCGTGTCCAATTAAACAACGACTAGCAAATAATTCAAAGTAACGCTAAACAGGAAAATGTATGCTAGTGATTCGTGCGTCGGAAACCTTCCTGGTTTCTCCTACAGTGATATTATCAATAAACCCAGCCACATCATCATGATGTGGTTCTTCTGTCTTGCCCTCAAAAGGGACTAAACAAATCCGACAGAAATCATAAAGTGACATCTCCTTATGCTCATCATATAAATGAAACTCCACCGTAGGTGGTGAGTTCCTAGAATGAAAATGAAAGTTTTGCACATAAGTATTTGTGAGCAAGAGATACTGATCGCATTGGTCGTGGATGAAAGCGGTGAGGCCTGCATTGTGAGCCAATTCATGAAAATCTTCATAGATACCGGCTGCTCTCAAGAAATCTTCAGAAGGCCATTCACACGCCCGAATCTCCGCGGTGCGTGGAAAATTATACTTAGGCTTCGGTGCCTTTTCCTTTGAGCTTTGGCTTGACGAGCCCCTCAAAAATCTCCTCATTATTTTTCTGAAATAATCTGAAATTTTTAGTAACTTCAAAATAAAAGTAAACCAAACTCAATAAAACTGATAGTAACTACTCCTACAAGTGCCTAGAGCCTATATCAAGCTTAGAACTACTTGGAACCATATAAATTTGACATGCAAGCTCAAGAACATGGTCACCTATGCAGCACAAATTTGCAAAGAATAAAGCACTAGAACAAAAACTAATTGGATCAATGGAGGAGTCACATACCAAGGAACAATCTCCCCAAGCAGTTTTGCGAGAGGTGCTTTGAGCAAGGAGATCGAAAATCACAGCTAAAGTGGCTGGAACTCATGCTTGAGTTCATTTTTCGGGTTTGTGTGAGACAGAGGAAGAAGATGGGTGCTGGGATAAGTGGAGGAGGGCCACCGTGGGCCCACGAGGCAGGGGGCGCGCCCTATAGGGGGGGCGCCCACCACCCACGTGGCCAGGTGGCAGCTCCTCCCGCGGTAATTTTTGCACAGTAAATCCTCAAATATTCCTGAAAAATCATATTAAATTGGCATGTCATTCTGAGGACTTTTATTTTCGGGATATTTTTATATTGCACGGATAAGCCAGGAAACAGACAGAAAAAATACTATTTTTACTTTATTTAATATAAATAACAGAAAGTAAAAGTGGGGTACAGAAGTTTGTGCTTCTAGTTTCATCCATCTCATGCTCATCAAAAAGAATCCGCTAAGAAGGTTGATCAAGTCTTGTTAACAAAGTCATTCCGATAATCATGAAACCAGAGAAATTTCTAATAACACTAAGTTACCTCAACGGGAATATGCACACCCCCAATAATGAGTATATCAAATTTCTTTTTGACAGTAGGAAGAGGAAATTCAAAACCTCCAATTATAATCGATGGAATTTTTCCAATAGAGTTGATACTATGAACTTGAGGTTGTTTCCTCGGAAAGTGTACCGTATGCTCATTCCCATTAACATGAAAATGACATTGCCTTTGTTGCAATCAATAACAGCCCCTGCAGTATTAAGAAAAGGTCTTCCAAAAATAATAGACATACTATCATCCTCGGGAATATCAAGTATAACAAAGTCCGTTAAAATAGTAATGTTTGCAACCACAACAGGCACATCCTCGCAAATACCGACAGGTATAGCAGTTGATTTATCAGCCATTTGCAAAGATATTTCAGTAGGTTTCAGCTTATTCAAGTCAAGTCTACGATATAAAGAGAGAGGCATAACACTAACACCGGCTCCAAGATCACATAAAGCAGTTTTAGTATAATTTCTTTTAATGGAGCAAGGTATAGTAGGTACTCCGGGGTCTCCAAGTTTCTTTGGTATTCCACCCTTAAAATTATAATTAGCAAACATGGTGGAAATTTCAGCTTTCGGTATCTTCCTTTTATAAGTAATGATATCTTTCATGTATTTAGCATAAGGATTTGTTTTGAGCACATCAGTTAATCTCATACGCAAAAAGATAGGCCTAATCATTTCAGCAAAGCGCTCAAAATCCTCATCGCCCTTTTTCTTGGATGGTTTCGGAGGAAAAGGCATGGGTTTCTGAACCCAAGGTTCCCTTTCTTTACCATGTTTCCTAGCAACAAAGTCTCTTTTATCATAACATTGATTCTTTGATTGTGGGTTATCAAGATCAACAACAGGTTCAATTTCTACATCATTGTCATTACTAGGTTGAGCATCATCATGAACATTATCATTAATATTTTTACTAGGTTCATGTTCATTACCAGATTGTGTTTCAGCATCAGACATAGATATATCATTTGGATTATCAGGTGGTTCAGCAATAGGTTCACTAGAAGTTTGAACAGTTCTATCATTTTTCTTCTTCTTCTTTTTAGAAGAACTAGGAACATCTATATTATTTCTTTGAGAATCTTGCTCGATTCTCTTAGGGTGGCCTTCAGGATACAAAGGTTCCTGAGTCATTCTACCAGTTTTAGTAGCCACTCTAACAACATAATCATGTTTCTTACTATTCATTTCATCAAGCACTTCTTTTTGAGCTTTAAGTACTTGTTCTACTTGAGTGGTAACCATAGAAGCATGTTTGCTAACAAGTTTAAGTTCACCTTTAATATCAGCCATATAATCACCCAAGCGTCTAATCATATAAGCATTTTCTTTTAGTTGTCTACCAAAATAAGCATTGAAGTCGTCTTGCTTAAACATAAAGTTATCAAACTCATCCAAGCACTTACTAGCAATTTTAGTAGGAGGGACTTCAGCTTTATCATATCTATAGAGAGAATTTACCCTTACTACTTGTGTCAGGATATCAGGATCAGGAGGTTCTTCAGTGAATAAATAATTGAGATCATATGTTTCTTCAATAGGCGGTATATTAAGACCATGTATTTCTTCAATAGGAGGTAAATTCTTAACATCTTCAGCTTTAATACCTTTTTCTTTCATAGATTTCTTTGCCTGTTGCATATCTTCAGGACTAAGAAATGGAATACCTCTCTTCTTCAGAGTTGGTTTAAGAATAGGCTCAGTAATTGGAGCAGGAGTTTGCTCAAGAGCTGGCTCAGGAGGTGCCCAATTATTTTCATTTGTCAACATATTATTCAATAGAATTTCAGCT
Source organism: Triticum aestivum (assembly GCF_018294505.1). Classification (NCBI taxonomy): domain Eukaryota; kingdom Viridiplantae; phylum Streptophyta; class Magnoliopsida; order Poales; family Poaceae; genus Triticum; species Triticum aestivum. The sequence goes on from NC_057803.1 coordinate 242,942,387, forward strand.
TCATCCGGTATTCTTTTCCTGAAAAGAGAACCAGCACAACTATCCAGGTAATCTCTCGAAGCATCGGTTAGTCCATTAGAAAAGATATCAAGTATTTCAGGTTTCTTAAGAGGATGATCAGGCAAAGCATTAAGTAACTTGACAAGCCTCCCCCAAGCTTGTGGGAGACTCTCTTCTTTAATTTGCACAAAGTTGTATATTTCCCTCAAAGCAGCTTGTTTCTTATGAGCAGGGAAATATTTAGCAGAGAAGTAATAAATCATATCCTGGGGACTACGCACACAACCAGGATCCATAGAATTAAACCATATCTTAGCATCACCCTTTAATGAGAATGGAAATATTTTGAGTAAATAGAGGTAACGTGATCTCTCATCATTAGTGAACAGGGCAGCTATATCATTTAACTTAGTAAGATGTGCCACAACCGTTTCAGATTCATAGCCATAAAATGGATCAGATTCAACCAAAGTAATTATATCAGGATCAACAGAGAATTCATAATCTTTATCAGGAACACATATAGGTGAAGTAGCAAAAGTAGGGTCGGGTCTCATTCTATCTCTAAGTGATTGTTTGTTCCATTTAATTAATAACTTCTTAAGCTCATATCTATCCTTGCAAGCAAAAATAGCGGCAGAAGATTCCCTATCAAAAAGATAACCTTTAGGAATAACAGGCATGTTTTCATCATCACTATCATCATCATATTCAGATTCAATAATTTCTTTTTCTCTAGCCCTAGCAATGTTCATCAAGAAATTCACTAAGGGGCATAGTAGTATCAGGCATAGAAACAGTTTCATCATAAGTATCATGCATAGCAGAAGTGGCATCATCAATAACATGCGACATATCCAAATGAATAGCAGAAGCAGGTGTAGGTGTCGCAAACTTACTCATAACAGAAGGTGAATCAAGTGCAGAGCTAGATGTCAGTTCCATACCTCCCCTCGTAGTTGAGGGATAGATCTTGGTTTTTGGATCTCTCAAGTTCTTCATAGTGATAAGCAGATATAAATCCCAAGTGACTCAAAGAATAGAGCTATGCTCCCCGGCAACGGCGCCAGAAAAAGGTCTTGATAACCCACAAGTATAGGGGATCGCAACAGCTTTCGAGAGTAGAGTATTCAACCCAAATTTATTGATTCGACACAAGGGGAGCCAAAGAATATTCTCAATTATTAGCAGCTGAGTTGTCAATTCAACCACACCTAGAAACTTAGTATCTGCAGCAAAGTGTTTAGTAGCAAAGTAATATGATAGTGGTGGTAGTAGCAACAAAAGTAAAGACAGCAAAAGTAATGTTTTTGGTATTTTGTAGTGATTGTAATAGTAGCAGCGGGAAAGTAAATAAGCGTAAACCAGTATAAGGAAAACTCGTAAGCACCAGATCAGTGATGGATAATTATGCCAGATGCGGTTCATCATGTAACAGTCATAACATAGGGTGACACAGAAATAGCTCCAGTTCATCAATGTAATGTAGGCATGTATTCCGTATATAGTCATACATGCTTATGGAAAAGAACTTGCATGACATCTTTTGTCCTACCCTCCCGTGGTAGCGGGGTCCTATTGGAAACTAAGAGATATTAGGGCCTCCTTTTAATAGAGAACCGGAGCAAAGCATTAGCACATAGTGAATACATGAACTCCTCAAACTATGGTCATCACTGGGAGTGGTCCCGATTATTGTCACTTCGGGGTTACCGGATCATAACACATAGTTGGTGACTATAGACCTGCAAGATAGGATCAAGAACTCACATATATTCATGAAAACATAATAGGTTCAGATCTGAAATCATGGCACTCGGGCCCTAGTGACAAGCATTAAGCATAGCAAAGTCATAGCAACATTAATCTCAGAACATAGTGGATACTAGGGATCAAACCCTAACAAAACTAACTCGATTACATGATAAATCTCATCCAACCCATCACCGTCCAGCAAGCCTACGATGGAATTACTCACGCACGGCGGTGAGCATCATGAAATTGGTGATGGAAGATGGTTGATGATGACGACGGCGACGAATCCCCCTCTCCGGAGCCCCGAACGGACTCCAGATCAGCCCTCCCGAGAGGTTTTAGGGCTTGGCGGCGGCTCCGTATCGTAAAACGCGATGATTTCTTCTCTCTGATTTTTTTTCTCTGAAAGCAAATATATAGAGTTGGAGTTGGCATCGGAGGGTTTCCAGGGGGCCCATGAGGTAAGGGGGCGCGGCCTAGGGGGGGCGCCCCCCACCCTCATGAGAAGGGTGTGGGCCCCCTGGTCTTCATATTTGGCGAGGATTTTTTATTATTTTTTCTAAGACCTCCCGTGGAGTTTCAGGTCATTCTGAGAATATTTGTTTTCTGCACATAAAACAACACCATGGCAATTCTGCTGAAAACAGCGTCAGTCCGGGTTAGTTCCATTCAAATCATACAAGTTAGAGTCCAAAACAAGAGCAAAAGTGTTTGGAAAAGTAGATACGATGGAGACGTATCAGCAGCTCCATCTGCAGTCACAACATATTAAAGATACTGGCATCATGCTACTCTTATTATGTGATGAACACCAGAAAAATCACTTACCCTGTGCCTCGTAAAGACGCTTGTTGACAAGCACGATGTCGGCATCTGCCGCATCTAGCCGCCGCTTTAGTTTGGCAAACCCATCAGTCCGGCTAGCCACCGGAGAATCAACCACCTACGCATACAGGCGGTATGGTTATTACGTGGGACTATGATCCTCTGTTTGCCGCCATTCTCGACGACAACCAGAGTCTCAGGGGTTACTATCTGCATGGGCATACCTAACGTATGCGGTACTATTAAAGGTATACATTATTTTATGTACCTCAAAGCCTTTCAGCAGACTCATAAAAGCTTCGTGCAAACCGCTTTCGGCGGATGAAATGCTTTCAATTACCGTACCCATTAGTGTACGATGTGCTTCCGAGACGACAGCTTTCCCCAGAAGATCCTTCAGCGCGTCCGGCCGCACATAGTGCAGACCCTTGGTGTCGCTCTCCTCAGGAGCCGGATACTGGGGATGCCGGACAATCAAAGGGTTATCCTCTGGCGATATTGGATCCGGAGATACCTGTCGGGATGACACTTCAAGGTCGCCCGCTTCTTGAGCTGGGGAGTCTGGGGGAGGCGTTTCTCTCTCCATCATCTCCGGAAGAAGATCCCCCAAAGATGAACTCTGTCAAGAAGGGTTGCGATCCGGGCTACAATTTACAAGCATCGGTTATTGTCTTCGGAAGTAAGGTAGGATATCTTCACTATTAAATACTTTTTGATTACTTACAGCTCGGTAGAGGGCTGATCCCTACGTGGGCATTGTGTGGCAAGAATACCCTCCGAGGCAGGACCCTCTGGCGGAGATTTCTTCTCCTGTTTGGAAGCCTTAGTTTCCGGATCTTCAGAGGTAGTCCTCTTCTTTCCCCGGGGAGAGAGAATGCCAGATTCTTCCCCTTGGTTATCCTCCCTCGCGGAGACGCTCATTCCCTAGATTGGAATAGGTGGCAATGGAGGCCCGCTTTCGCCCTCTTTATTCCCCCTTCATCTTCCTTTGAGGGCACCAGACAAGGTGCTGGCTCAAGCATCTTTTCCAGCACCGGATTGTCCAAGCCTTCAGGAAGGGGGCCGAACACCGGATCATCTTCACCTTTGTTATCCAGTCCTGGTCAAAGAGCGATTCTTTAGGAAGATGTTATGATAAATAAAAGGACAATGTGTTTGGCCGTGGGATTACTTACTTGGGCAGCAGGGCGGTTGCAGCTCAGGCCCACATCCTCGGTAGTGTCCGGACTGTCTATTTGGGGTCCAAAGAACGACTTGTACATCTCCTTGTGCGTCATGCCGAGGAAATTCTGAATAGTGCGCGGTCCTTCCGGGTTGAATTCCCATATGTAGAGGGGCCGACATTTGCAAGGCTGGACTCGAATACGGCTCTGCAGTATTGGCATGTCCTTGGCTGCACCCCAGCTCAGCCCCCTGCTGATCCATGACATCAGTTGTGGTGGAGGGCCTGAGCAAAAAGTGGGGGGAGCTACCCACTTGGCACTTCGGGGAGCTGTGACGTAAAACCACTCCTGTTGCCATAATCTGGACACCTCTGGAAAGGAACCCTTTGGCCATGGAGCGTCAGCAATTTTTCTTATTAGAGCACCTCCGCATGCCGCGTACTGCCCCACGACCGTCTTCGGCTTCACATCGAAGGTCTTGAGCCACAGGCCTAAGTGAGGGGTAATGCGGAGGAAGGCATCACAAATGACAATAAATGACGAGATGTGAAGAAAGGAATCCGGGGCCAGATCGTGAAAATCCAGCCCGTAATAGAACATAAGACCCCTAATGAAGGGATCCAGAGCAAGGCCTAGTCCTCGAAGGAAGTGGGAGACGAACACAACGACCTGCCATCGGGCGGGCAGCCTATGCAAAATTTCGGCGGTCAGATATCTGGCCTCCCTCAACTTCTTGATGTCCTCCTCCGTGACGGAGGAAGGCATCCACCGGCCTTGAAAGCTGAATCCGTACATGATTAAAGGTCCGAAGCGCCTGACCTGGGCTTTGGGTGTTAGAACTCGAGGCGGGGGAAGGATTCGATTGAGCGCGGGAGGGAAAAAGAAAAGGCCCTGTCCCTTTATAAAGGGGATGGATATCAGGCATCCTCCTTGTGGCCGTTCAAGACTTACCTAAGATCTAGGAGTCATACCAACAAGCACGGTTGGGTTACCCACGTTTGTATTGATGAGAATCCCGTGATAAAGGGGAACATGATCTCTGCTTTTACTAGACGTGTCAAGAAACCGCCTCGCATTATGTGCGGGGCTGGTTAGAGAAAAAGGGTTCAAATAATTACCGGGCCGTGGCGATGTCATGCTGCCAAAACTTGTAGCAGATTAGATTTGTGGAAATATTATTCTCTCTACGGTGTTATGTGGAACTTCTTTTGCAGGGTCAGACACTATCCTTGTATTCAAACTCTTCCGTGGTGTATTCGGAGGAGGAACCCACCTTGCAATGCCGAAGACAACACTGCGCACCGGACTCATCGTCATTGAAGCCTGGTTCAGGGGCTACTGAGGGAGTCCTGGATTAGGGGGTCTCCGGACAGGCGGACTATATCCTTTGGCCGAACTATTGGACTATGAAGATATGAGATTGAATACTTCGTCCCGTGTCCGGATCAGACTCTACTTGGCGTGGAAGGCAAGCTAGGCAATACGGATATGTATATCTCCTCCTTTGTAACCGACCTTGTGTAAACCTAGTCCCCTCCGATGTCTATATAAACCGGAGGATTTTAGTCCGTAGGACAACATACAATCATACCATAGGCTAGCTTCTAGGGTTTAGCCTCTTCGATCTCGTGGTAGATCAACTCTTGTACTACTCATATTATCAAGAATAATCAAGCAGGACGTAGGGTTTTACCTCCATCAAGAGGGCCCGAACCAGGGTAAAACATCGTGTCCCCTGCCTCCTATTACCATCCGCCTTAGATGCACAGTTCGGGACCCCCTACCCGAGATCCACCGGTTTTGACACTGACATTGGTGCTTTCATTGAGAGTTCCTCTGTGTCGTCACCGTTAGGCTTGAGGGCTCCTTCGATCATCGATAGCGATGCAGTCCACGGTGAGACTTTTCTCCCCGGACAGATCTTTGTATTCGGCGGCTTCGCACTGTGGGCCAACTCCCTTGGCCATCTGGAGCAGATCGAGAGTTACGCCCCTGGCCACCAAGTCAGGTTTGGAAGCTTAAACTACACGGCCGACATCCGCGGAGACTTGATCTTCGACGGATTCGAGCCCCTGCCGAGTGCGCCGCACGGTCACGATGAGCACGATTTATCTCTACCATCTGACAGTGTTCAGGTGACCGCACCGGAAACCACTCTACCCCTCAATTCGGAGCCAATTGTGCCATCCATGGACGGGTGGATAGACCCCACCATGGAGGCCGTATCCTTAGCGGCGATCGAGCCGAGTATCGACCTTACCCTTCACGAGAGTCGTGATGCCAAACTACAGGATTCTTCCCCGGCCACGGACTCTGAACCGCCTGCGCCCGTGCCAATCGAATCCGACTGGGCGCCGATCATGGAGTTTACCTCCGCGGATATCTTTCAGCACTCGCCTTTCGGCAACATACTGAACTCATTAAGGTCTCTCTCCTTGTCAGAGAGTCCTGGCCAAACTATGTCCGGCAGGATTAGGATGCGGATGGTGAAGAAATTCGCCGCCCACCCACCACCCACTTAGTAGTCACTGTCGACGATTTGACCGACATGCTCGACTTCGACTCCGAAGACATCGACGATATGGACGACGATGCAGGAGACGAACAGGAACCACTGCCCACAGGGCACTGGACGGCCACTTCATCATATGACGTATACATGGTGGACACACCCAAAGAAAACGACGACGAGGAATGGAAGGACGCAGCGAAGGGTTGTTCCCTTGAGAAGCAGTCAAAGTGGCGGCGTAAGCGCCGCTCCAAATCCCGCCTCGGCAGAAACATTGATCATATAGACCCAGCATTAGAGCAGGGTGAACCATCGCCCGACCACGGCAACACAGAGAATCAAACCGAACAACCTGACTCCGTCGAAGATAACAGTCCGGACGACATCACACCGGACAGGCGCCCTGAGCAACAGAATGCCCATCAAAGGCTTGTTGCCAGTGCGAGGAGTCTGAAAAAGCAGAAGCAAAGGCTCAGGGCTGCACAAGACAGACTCAGAATCAGATGGAGTGAAGTACTCAACACTGCAGCGTAGTACGGCGGTAATCGCCACACCAAGAGCTACCCGAAGCGAAAGTTGCTACCTGAATTTGATGAGGAGGCCTTAGATCCCCCGCAATTGAAAAACAAAACAGCCATCCGGTCGGATAGACGACCTCGTGGCCAACATAGACCGGCAAACGACGCTGCACATAAGCCACTATGCGCAACCAAATCCATATACGGGCCACGCAAGCGCGCTCCAGCATGCAATGCAAAACAACAAACATCTGAACACCATGGTACACCCAAATACAGGGGTGCCGCACACCCCCTATGTTTCACCGATGAGGTGCTGGACCATGAATTTCCAGAGGGATTCAAACCCGTAAACATAGAGGCGTACGACGGAATGACAGACCCTGGGGTCTGGATTGAGGACTACATCCTCCATATCCACATGGCTCGAGGAGACGATCTCCACGCCATCAAATACTTACCCCTCAAGCTCAAAGGGCCAGTTCGGCACTAGCTTAAAAGCCTCCCTGAAAACTCCATTGGAAGCTGGGAAGAGCTCGAAGACGCTTTTCAGGCAAATTTTCAACGGACCTATGTCAGACCACCGGATGCAGACGATTTAAGTCATATAACTCAACAGCCCGGAGAGTCAGCCCAAAAGCTTTGGAATAGGTTCCTCACTAGAAAGAACCAAATAGTCGACTGTCCGGACGCCGAAGCCTTAGTAGCTTTCAAACATAGCGTTCGAGACGAATGGCTTACCAGACACCTCGGCCAAGAAAAGCCGAGAACAATGGCAGCATTAACAAGCCTCATGACCCACTTTTGCGCGAGCGAGGACAGCTGGTTAGCCCGATGCAGCACCAGCGACCCAAGTACATCTGAAGTCAGGGACGGAAAAGGGAAATCACGACACAGCAAAAACAAGCATCGGAATAAAGAAGACAGCCCGAAGAGCACGGCGGTAAACACCGGATTCAAAAGCTCTTGGCCAGGTCAGCAAAAGCTGCCTTCCAAAGGCAGCAGAGACGAACTATCCAACCTAAACAAGATGCTGGACCAAATATGTCAGATACATAGCACCCCCGATAGACCTGCAAATCATACCCATAGAGAATGTTGGGTCTTCAAGCAGTCCGGCAAGCTCAACGCCGAACATAAGGGGCAGGATACACCAAGCGAAGACGAGGACGAGCCTCGCAAGCAAAGCACTGGGGAACAGAAGAAATTCCCACCAGAAGTCAAAACAGTAAACGTGTTACACGTGACAAAGGGGAGAAACAAAGTGGCACTCCTAGAGACACATGCCCCAGGGCCTATCACCGCGGAGTTCTGCAACTGGTCGTCCCAACCGATCACCTTCGACCATCAAGATTACTAGGAAAGTATCCGGCATGCAGGATGGCTGCCTTGGTATTAGATCCAATAATTGACGGATACCACTTCACACGAGTCCTGATGGATGGCGGCAGCAGTTTAAACCTGATATATCAGGACACAGTCTGCAAAATGGGGATAGACCCAACAAAAATTAGTGGTAGCAATACTACCTTTAAAGGAGTAGCGCCAGTCCCAGAGGCCTATTGCACGGGCTCCTGCTACTAGAGGTTATCTTCAGCTTTCCCGATAACTTCCACAACGAAAATTTAACATTCCACATCGCTCCGTTCCAAAGTGGTTATCAAGCACTACTCGAACGCGAAGCTTTCGCTCGCTTTAACGCAATACCGCATTACACTTCTCTCATGCTTAAGATGCCCGGTCCACGTGGCATCATTACAGTAAATGGAAATATTGAGCGCTCCTTGCGCGCGGAAGACCGTGTGGCTGCCTTGGCAGCCGCACACTAAATGACCTCACCAACTAATGCATGTGCCAGGTCGTTAAGACCACGGACGTAGTTAGACGAGTCCGGGGCAGCTATATGTACTTGATACAGGTTTGATGGCTATACCCCTATTACAATACAAGGGGCTCAACGCGCACAAACAAGTGGCAATTAGGCTCAACTTTACTCATCTTGAACCGTATATAGTTTATTTAGTATAACCTACCTTTTTGCACGACAACTTTTCAACTAAGTTCCTCTCTTTTACAGATGACCATCGTGCTACACCCATCCAGGACACAGCACAACGGAGACACAGGCGCAGACGTGCAGCAGGGACCCGTTCCAAGGATTCTTTTTAGATTAAGACCCTGCATAAACCTTTTTTACTGTCTCTTGTTGATACACATCCCTCGGATTCTCAGTATAATTGAGAAGGATGCTAACGTATTGGCATGTGGCCATGTCAGAATATTGCATGTACATGGACACAGGGGCTTATTACAAAGGGCACTATTTAGGCTCGGTTTACATCATAAAGACCGAATACATTAGGGAGTGTTCGGCGTCACGAGTTTGGCCTTATATGCATCAGCTCCGAATCATGTCTTTTGTCAAATGTTGGGTTTTCCCGACTCCTGTGTTTTGCTGCCTTACGTTCCGCTCTATCGACTAAGGTGGCACCAGGAGAACTACTACGATTGTGCCCTGGTTCATCCGGACAAGCACCTCAGTAGAGAAAGCCGAAAACTGACTATCATGATATAGCGTGAGATTGGTCAACCACTCGATGACCTAGCGGAATCTTCGGGATTCCTTCGCCTTAACGAAGGGCCGTTTCCCGGCCAGGCATGTACGCACCCCGAATTCGGATGGGTGCGGAGCCACCAGGGGCTATATAGTAGCCCCACTTTCAAACTCCTCTAGCTAAGTGAAAGTGTTAAAGCATTATAGTCTGATTGCCTAGTTCGCTGCGCTATCACCTCCTTAATGGACCAAGACGTTGGATCAAGTGTGAACATGCGTCTTCTGCGAACACCCCCGCATTATATGCGTGGGGGGTGAAGCCGACGACTGCCATCTTGTAGGTTATATACATATATACATAAACGGCCGCACAGGAGGCATCATAGTACTTTCGGGCAAAAGTATAAATATAGCCTTGATAAAATCAACAAAACATTGTTTTTACAATGGGTATACATGTCACTCAAACATAATATTCTTCGAGCACTGAGCCTCTATCGAACGAGCGCCTTCAAGAACTTCTTCAAAGTAGTGCTCGGCAGCCACTCGACCTATGGCCGAGCCCTGTGGCGCAACAGTGGTGGCATCCATCTCCACCCAGTATGTTTTGACGCGGGCAAGGTCCATCCGTGAGCCTTCTATGCACGCCGACCTCTTTACAGCATCGATGCATGGCACATCGCCAAGGAATTGTTGTACTAAGCTAAAGTAGCTATTCGGCCTTGGCCCTCCTGGCCACAAATGATCCACAACGGACCTCATGGCCAGGCCTGATAATATATGGAGCTCGGCCCAACCGGTCAATCGCTTATTCAGCAACAGCGGACGGACTGGAGTGTGAAACTGTGACCAGAACAGCTTCTCCACTTCAAGACCTTTCTGATCCTTGAAGTACTCCGTAGCATCCACAGCACTTGCAGCCAAATCCATGTACTCATTCGCAGAACTCCATAGCCGGTCCAGAAGAGCATATTTCGGATCTCCGAACTTCGTCTGCAACAAGAAGGGCATCCCAGAAACGATATCGGTAGCTTGATTCAACTCCTCCTTCGTTGCTCTAATTTTGGAGCGGGCTTCCTTGGCAGCCACCCGGGCCTTCTCCAGGTCCGTCATCTACACCCGGTTTTCTTCTTCAAGAAGCCGGTAACGGTCAGCAGCATCTTTTAACTCCATGGCCATCTTGGCAATTTTTTCTTTGCTCCCGCAATGTGTGTCCTGTTCGGCCTTTAACTCTTCGGCCACCTTTAAAGCGGCCGCAATGCTACTCCTTGCTTGCTCCTTGGCTCGAGCAAGCTCCGCCCGAAGGGTCTCCATGGTGGCAGCTCCATCTGCAGTCACAACATACTAAAGATACTGGCATCATGCTACTCTTTTTATGTGATGATCACCAGAAAAATCACTCACCCTGTGCCTCGTCAAGCCGCTTGTTGACAAGCACGATGTCGGCATCTGCCGCATCTAGCCGTCGCTTTAGTTCGGCAAACCCATCAGTCCGGCTAGCCATCGGAGCTTCAACGACCTGCGCATACAGGCGGTATGGTTATTACCTGGGACTATGATCCTCTATTTGTCGCCGTTCTCGACGACAATAAGAGTCTCAGGGGCTACTATATGCATGGGCATACCTAACGTATGCGGTACTATTAAAGGTATACATTATTTTACGTACCTCAAAGCCTTTCAGCAGACTCATAAAAGCTTCATGCAAACTGCTTTCGGCGAATGAAATCCTTTCAATTACCGTACCCATTAGTGTACGATGCGCTTCCGAGACGACAGCTTTGCCCAGAATATCCTTCAGCGCGTCCGGCCGCACATAGTGCGGACCCTTGCTGTCGCTCTCCTCAGGAGCCGGATACTGGGGTTGCCGGACAGCCAAAGGGTTATCCTCTGGCGATATTGGATCCGGAGATACCCGTCACGACGACACTTCAAGGTCGCCTGCTTCTTGAGCTGGGGAGTCCGGGGGAGGCATTTCACTCTCCATCATCTCCGGAAGAAGATCCCCCGAAGATGAACTCCGTCAAGAAGGGTTGCGATCCGGGCTACAATTTACAAGCATCGGTTATTGTCTTCGGAAGTAAGGTAGGATATCTTCACTATTAAGTACTTTTTGATTACTTACAGCTCGATAGAGGGCTGATCCCTGCGTGGACATTGTGCGGCAAGAATACCCTCCGAGGTAGGACCCTCTGGCGGAGATTTCTTCTCCCGTTTGGAAGCCTTAGTTTCCGGATCTTCGGAGGTAGTCCTCTTCTTTCCCCGGGGAGAGAGAATGCCAGATTCTTGCCCTTGGTTATCCTCCCTCGTGGAGACGCTCATTCCCTCGATTGGAATAGGTGGCAACGGAGGCCCGCTTTCACCCTCTTTATTCCCCCCTTCATCTTCCTTTGAGGGCACCAGACAAGGTGCTGGCTCAAGCTTCTTTTCTAGCACCGGATTGTCCAAGCCTTCAGGAAGGGGGGCCGAACACCGGATCATCTTCGCCTTTGTTATCTAGTCCTGGTCAAAGAGCGATTCTTCAGGATGATGTCATGATAAATAAAAGGACAATGTGTTCGGCCATGGGATTACTTACTTGGGCAGCGGGGCGGTTGCAGCTCAGGCCCACGTCCTCGGTAGTGTCCGGACACTCTATTTGGGGTCCGAAGAACGACTTGTACATCTCCTTGAGCGTCATGCCGAGGAAATTCTGAATAGTGCCCGGTCCTTCCGGGTTGAATTCCCACATGCGGAGGGGCCGACGTTTGCAAGGCTGGACTCGACGAACCAGCATGACTTGCATTACCATAGCCAGACTGAAATCTCCCTCGAAGAGATCTTGGATACGGCTCTGTAGTATTGGCACGTCCTTGGCTGGACCCCAGCTCAGCCCCCTGCTGATCCATGACATCAGTTGTGGTGGAGGGCCCGAGCGAAAGGTGGGGGGAGCTACCCACTTGGCACTTCGGGGAGCTGTGACGTAAAACCACTCCTATTGCCATAATCCGGACACCTCTGGAAAGGAACCCTTTGGCCATGGAGCGTCAGCAATTTTGCTTATTAGAGCACCTCCGCACGCTGCGTACTGCCCCTCGACCTTCTTCGGCTTCACATCGAAGGTCTTGAGCCACAGGCCGAAGTGAGGGGTAATGCGAAGGAAGGCCTCACAAACGACAATAAATGACGAGATGTGAAGAAGGGAATCCGGGGCCAGATCGTGAAAATCTAGCCCGTAGTAGAACATCAGACCCCTAACAAAGGGATCCAGAGCGAGGCCTAGTCCTCAGAGGAAGTGGGAGACGAATACAACGCTCTCGTTGGGTTTGGGAGTAGGGACGACCTGCCATTGAGCGGGCAGCCTATGCGAAATTTCGGCGGTCAGATATCTGGCCTCCCTCAACTTCTTGATGTCCTCCTCCGTGACGAAGGAAGGCATCCACCGGCCTTGAAGGCTAGATCCGGACATGATTGAAGGTCCAAAGCGCCTGACCAGGGCTTTGGGTGTTAGAACTCGAGGCGGGGGAAGGATTCGATTGAGCGCGGGAGGGAAAAAAGAAAAAGCCCTGTCCCTTTATAAAGGGGATGGATATCAGGCATCATCCTTGTGGTCGTTCAAGACTTACCTAAGATCTAGGAGTCATACCAACAGGCACTGTTGGGTTACCCACGTTTGTATTGATGAGAATCCCGTGATAAGGAGAACACGATCTCTGCTTTGACAAGACGTGTCAAGAAACTGCCTCGCGTTATGTGCGGGGCTGGTTAGAGAAACGGTTCAAATAATTATTAGGCCATGGCGATGTCATGCTGCCAAAACGTGTTAGCAGATTAGATTTGTGGAAATATTATTCTCTCTACGGTGGTATGTGGAACTTATTTTGCAGGGTCGGACACTATCCTTGTATTCGAACTCTTCCGGGGTGTATTCAGAGGAGGAACCCGCCTTGCAATGCTGAAGACAACACTGCGCACCGGACTCATCATCATTGAAGCCTGGTTCAGGGGCTACTGAGGGAGTCCTGGATTAGGGGGTCTCCGGACAGGCGGACTATATCCTTTGGCCGGACTGTTGGACTATGAAGATAAGAGATTGAAGACTTCGTCCCGTGTCCCTATGGGACTCTACTTGGCGTGGAAGGCAAGCTAGGCAATACGGATATGTATATCTCCTCCTTTGTAACCGACCTTGTGTAAACCTAGTCCCCTCCGGTGTCTATATAAACCGGAGGAGTTTAGTCCGTAGGACAACATACAATCATACCATAGGCTCGCTTTAGGGTTTAGCCTCTCCGATCTCTTGGTAGATCAACTCTTGTACTACTCATATTATCAAGAATAATCACGCAGGACGTAGGGTTTTACCTCCATCAAGAGGGCCCGAACCTGGGTAAAACATCATGTCCCCTGCCTCCTGTTACCATCTGCCTTAGACGCACAGTTCGGGACCCCCTACCCGAGATCTGCCGGTTTTCACACCAACACCCTTCTTGATTTAGGTCACCCAATGGCTCGCTTGTGTTGATGCTCAAAAGTGGCACAATCGTAAAAGTTGTTTAAAGCTATGTCAAGATTAATTCAAACTTATGATTAGAAGTCACCATGGGATGGCTCTCTTCGAGAAGATCAAGATAGATATAAAGATGGTCTAAAACGAAGCTCGGATGCAAAAGTTATGACAAGTTTAGAGATGCTCAAATTGACATCAGATTATAATATGACAATAAACTCAATTAAGATGGCCTCATATGGAAAAGGTTTCAACATGAAAGTTGTGCGTCTGGTAAAACAGTTGATTTTGATATGAAAATCATGTTAATATGAGTTCATATGCAACCCGTGGAGGCAAAACAAGATCAAAAACAGAATCTCCAGAGTCATTTCGGACCGACCGAGTTGATTTGACTAGGTGAGACCGAGTTGATCCGGAAAATTACAGAACTTTACAGAAGGTTGGCAATGTTCACTCGGTGGGACTGAAGCAAACTAATCACTGGCTCCGAGTTGATCTGGAAAATTGCCAAGAGTCCTGTCCAAGTTAGGATACGGTTTTCGATGTTTTGGACGGAATTTTTAGTCCTTTTCTTATACGGCAAGTATAGCCGCCTCATAAATAGATGAGAGGTGACGGACGATTGAACAACACATAATCTATCAAATCGTCTACTACCTTAACCTTTACTTTTATCCTCTCCCTTGTTCTTCGTTCGTTCTTCATTTGCTGGGCGGCGATCCACGAGGCCCTGGGGGCGGGTGAACCGACTAGGGCAGCATATAGCTGCTGCGCATCCAGACGGGGTCCCTCCCGGGCACATAGGGTTTCGGGTCCTCAAAAGTTCTCTCCGGCCAACTTGCAAATCGCGCTTCCGGTGAGACTCCTTCGACGTGAGCTGTGGTGCATCACCCCCGCCGTCGAGGGTACACATGATGTGTTCGTCTACGAACACACTTTTTGGCGACACCGCTAGGGAAGAAGCTTTGAATGGTCTCCAGCCCATTCTTGCTATGAAGAGATCATCATCTAGGGTTTGCAATCTACAAAGGTAATATGAATACCCAATTCCCTACAGTAGATGCCAATAATTCATATGGTGTTACTAGATCATTCAATGAGTACACTCTATCGGTCAGCCCTAGTTTCTTCAATCAGGCATCTAATTATGTGCAAAGGCTGCTTCAAATTAATTTACATGCTTCAACTTCTTATGATACTAGTAACATGCACCATATGTATTCCAACTCTCATGCATCGGCAACACTACAAATCATTATGCCGATGAATGACATGATGAGTTTGGTCAATCAAGTTGAAACACTCAGTGTAGGAACTTCCAATAGCACGCAACAAAGTGTTTTACCTTTTTATTCATCGGCAGCTAATTTGCAATATACTAGTTCAACCATTCCGATGGATGGGAGAATTGGCCATGCTACTACTAGCTATTTGGCCAGTTATTCTCGACCGTCATATGCTATGCCTCATGTTAGTAATTTTTCAGCACCATAGACAACTGTAGATGTTCATAATTCGGCTTCGCACCTTCCTGGTCATCACCGAATAAATGTAAATTTTACATGAGCGGTTGTGCCCAATATTGTAGAAGATGACGTAGTGGTGGCTGCATTGAAGAGTTTATCCCAAAATAAGAGGATTAGTGCTCTTTGCCTTTAACAACATGAAAAGGGATTATTTCCTGATTATGCGGCACTAAAATCTAGAGTTTTGCAAGAAGATGAATCTTTGCCAATTGATAAATCCTCGCACCCAATGCGAACAAGGGGTTGTCAATCCCTTGGTGGTTATTTGCATGATTAAACTGTATGGTGATAGATAGATAGATCGAACATTAATACAAACTAAAATAAATAAAGTAAAAGTGCAGCAAGGTATTTTTAATATATGATAGAAGTAGACCCCGGGGCCATAGATTTCACTAGAGGCTTCTCTCTTGAAGATAGGATACGATGGGTAAAAAAATTACTGTTGGGTAATTGATAGAAAAACAAATAATCATGATGATATCCAAGGCAATGATCATGTATACAGGCATCACGTCTGAGACAAGTAGACCGACTCCTGCCTGCATCTACTACTATTAAAACACACACCAACCGCTAGCCAGCATGCATCTAGTGTATTAAGTTCATAAAGAACGGAGTAACACCCTAAGGAAGTTGACATGATGTAGACAAAGTATACTCACGCATGAATAAACCCCATCTTTTTACCATTAATAGAAATGATACAATACGTGTCATGTCCGCTAGTGTCACTGGGATTGAGCACCGCAAGATCGAACCCATTGCAAAGCACCTCTCCCATTACATGATAAATCAATCTAGTTGGCCAAACCAAATCAGTACATTGGAGAGAAATACAAATCTATAACAATCATGCATAAAAGAGTTCATAGAATACTCAAATAATATCATGGATAAATTTGATCATAAACTGACAATTCATGGATCCCAACAAACACACTGCAAAAAGTGATTACATTGGATAGAACTCCAAGAACATCGAGGAGAACATTGTATTGAAGACCAAATAGAGAGAAGAAGCCATCTAGATACTAATTATGGACCCATAGGTCTGTGGTAAACTACCCACGCATCATCATAAGGGCAACAAGGATGATGTAGAGCCCCTCTATGATTGTATCCCCCTCCGGTAGAGTGCCAAAAAAGGCCTCCAGATGGGATCTCTCGAGAACAGGAACTTGTAGCGGCGGGAAAAGTATTTCGTGGACTCAACTGTTGGTTTCCCAATTTTAGAGAATTTATAGAGGTGGAGTTAGGTCAAACGAAGCTACATAAGCCCCACAAGCCACCAGGGCACGCCCTCTCGTGGGCCACTGCTCCATCTTCTCGTCCCCTCCTGAAGCTTCCACGATCTCTTATGTCCAGAACAAATCTCCAACAAGTTTCATGGCATTTGGACTTCGTTTGGTACTGATATTCTGGAAAACCAAAAACATGCAAAAAAATAGCAACTTTCACTGGGCACTAAGTTAATACGTTACTCCCAAAAAATGACATATAATTGCTTGTAAGTGTATATAAAACATCCAAGATTGATACTATAAGCATGGAACAATCAAAAATTATAGATACGTTCGAGACGTATCAAGCACCCCAAGCTTAATTCCTGCTCATCCTCGAGTAGGTAAATGACAAAAACAGATTTTTTGATGTGGAATGCTACCTATCATATTCATTATATACTCTTTTCTTTTGTGGCCTGGATACATGAACTTGAATCACTACAAAAAAACACTTCCGTGATGATATGTGTTTGTCACAGTAGGTCATGTTTTCTGTCATGCATGTACATCCATGGTGATTTTATGACAGAATAAAGATAGTCATACATGTGCTGTCGTAGAAGTGTTCCATGACAATACCAAAATTATCATCACGAAAGTGTCCACTTCCATGACGATAAATGGCGCGTCATGGAAGTGCTTTCATCAAGCATAACCGACACGTGGCATCCATTGTAATGGATTGCCGTTAAGCTACCGGGTCCCTTTTTTGATCCGATAACCTGTTAACAGCTGGGACCAATGGGGATTTCCCACATGTAAAATTCTCATTGGCTCTAGCAACCACATGGCAGCAACGCATTTGGGACAGATGTCAACCGCCCAATGGACAAAAGGCGCCTATGATACATTGACACGTGGCAAGGCCCAACAATGACCCATTTACGTTTAAAAGGCCGGCCCATTTGACTTGGTCAAAATGTAGTGGTCTGGGCCATGAAAGGCTGTTAACGGCTTGTTCGCATATAGCTTATTTACAGCTCGCTAACTTGCGTCCTGTTATGGCCTATCTGAATTTGGCCCAGTAGCGTCATCTGGCCCCTCCAATATGATTCCACCACATTGTAACTTCTGGCCCATGTATGACCATTATGTCTTTCAATCCATATGAGGCCCTTTGCAAATCAGGGCCCTTTAACGCCCCGTGGTGAAACTGGCCCATAATATAGTAAATCACTTTATACCCATTGACGGCCCATTATTCCGTTGGGCCGTTTCCAGCCCGTGTTACCTCTCGGCCTTCTAAGGGCCCATTTATTCTTGGGCTCATTTTTAGCATACGATCACTTATGGTCCATTACTGGCCTGTTCCGCTAATGGGACAAATTCAGGCCGTGGTTACAATCGGCCCATTTGTGGCCCCTTAATCTGTTGGGCTATTTTCATAGCGTCATCTAATATGGCCCATTAACGAACTGTTATGCATGTCAATAGAATTAAGCCTGTTATACATACCAGCCTATTAACGGTCTGTTATGGTCGGCCCATAAACAAATGATTCCCATTCTGGACCTTTTACGACCCACATTGCGGACCACTATTGGTCCATGAATAGTACAACCCATGTTTGACCAATCAATCATATGGCCTGTAGAAGGCCCATTGATCCTACGGCTCGTAGAAGGCCCGTCGATCATACGGACCTTAGGAGGCCCATGGTCACTACAGCAGGTAGTAGGACCATGGTTACAACGGTCCGTATGTTGCCTAGTGTTATTGTGGCCTAGTTCTAAATAAAAAGGCTACCGCGGAAAAAGACTTGAAGTGACTACAAGCAAAAAAAATAAACAAGGCAATAAGGTAATAAATAAGCAATCAACTTACGCTAGGCTATTATGGATATTACAAATATTACATCCACCGGGCATCAAAGTTTGCCACCAGAGCAAATATAGTGAATAATGCAACATATTACATACACTGGGCATCTAAATTGGCCACCAGTGCAAATAAATGCAGCAGCAAAATAAGTCCAAAAGTAAAACCATTTCAAAAGAGCTCAAGAAACGATATCCTGGATACCCACCATGCTGGCAAGAAGCTTAGCAAGCTTATTAGTTTTCTCTTGTTTGGCGCTAAAACCCTCTAGTGTTTGTTGTTGCACTAGAAAGTATGCATCTGAATTTTGTAGGGACTTCCTTAGTCCTTCAGCTTCTTGCCATAGCACAGCTGATTGATGCCTTTTAGCTTGTATCTAAGACTGAAGAAGCTGGAGTGATTCAGGCAGCAAGTTTGATGACCCACAAATATAGGGGGTAATATCTGCAAGCACTGAAATTGTCGGTAACAAGTAGTTTGATAGTAAGATAATTTGTAATGGGCAAGTAATGGTAACTATAAATAAAGTGTAGCAAGATAGCCCAATCATTTTTGTAGCAAAGGACAGGCCGAAACAGTCTCTCATAATAAGCAAAGCGTTCTTGAGGGCACACGGGAATTTCATCTAGTCACTTTCATCTTGTTGGTTTCATTCGCGTTCACTACTTTGATAATTTGATATGTGGGTTGACCGGTCCTTGGGTGCTGTTCTTACTTGAACAAGCCTCCCACTTATGATTAACCCCCTCACAAGCATCTGCAACTATGAAAGAAGAATTAAGATAACAATCTAGCCATAACATTAAACATATGGATCCAAATCAGTCCATTACGGAATAACACATAAAGTAGGGTTTAAGCTTCTGTCACTATAGCAACCCATCATCTAATAACTACTCCACAATGCATTCCCTTAGGCCCAAGGATGGCGAAGTGTCATGCAATCAATGTTCACATAACACCACTAAGGGAATCACAACATACATATCATCAAAATATCGAAGGAATATCAAATTCACATGATTACTTGCAACATGGCTTCTCCCGTGACCTCAAGAACAAGGGTAACTACTCACAAGTAATATTCATGCTCAAGATCATAGGGATATTAAATAGCATAATGGATCTGAACATATAATCTTCCACCAGATAAACCATCTAGCATCAACTAAAAGATGTAATCAACACTACTAGTCACCCACATGTACCAATCTGAGGTTCTAGTAGAAATATTGAACTCAAGAGACGAACTAGGTTTTTGAGATGAGATGGTGCTGTTGAAGATGTTGATGAAGATTGGCCTCCCAAAGATGAGAGGGTTGTTGATGATGATGATGGCTTCGGTTTCCTCCTCGGGGGGGGGGGGGGGGGAGTTCCCCCGGCGGAATCGCTCCGTTGAAATGCTCTTGCCCAAGCTCCGCCTCGAGACGGCGGCGTCCTATACCAAAAGTCCTCTACTTATTTTTTCTAGATCAACATACCTTATATACCAGAAGATGGGCACCGAAGGTGGGCCGAGGAGCCCACTACCCACCAGGGCGTGCCTGGAGGGGGTGGCGCGCCCTGGTGCCTTGTGGGCACCTGGCTGGCCCCCTCTGATAGTTATTTTCTCCAGCAGCATCTTCAGCAGCCAAGCATCTTCTTCTGCATTGATGGAGGTAGAAGACATGATGCCTGGCTCAATAGATCTAACACAAAACAAGATGAAACAAGAACAGAGGGTTTCTCCCTGATACGGCGGTCAAATCATCCAGGGTATATATAAAGATTTTTTATCTTGGGAAACAAGTATACGGAAGGAAAACGGAGTCAAGAAGGGGCAAGCGCGCCCTGGTGCCTTGTGGGCACCTGGGTTGCCTTCCCGGCTGTTTCTTATTTTTATATTTTTTCTAATATTCCAATAGTGATAGAATTTTATTTTGCGGATTTTTCGGAATCCGTTTACTTACCATATCATGTACCTCTTCCTTTTCAGGGTTCTGGAGTGTTCTGGAAGGTTTCTTTTATGTGTTCCTCCGGTGTCATGGTTTGGATATAGTGTTTAATTATTTGTCCATTGACCACCTTCAGGTTGGCACCTTCGGCATTATTAGTCATGATAGCTCCAAAGCGATAAACTTGTTCGATGATATATGCTCCTTCCCATTTGGAATGAACTTTTTCCTGGAAAAAACTAAAACGAGAACTGTACAATAGAATATATTCACCAACTTTGAATTCTGGCTTTTGGATTCTTTTGTCATGCCATCTTTTAACTTTTTCTTTAAATAGTTTGGCATTTTCATAAGCTTGGGTTCACCTTTCATCTAGTGAGCTAAATATCAAACAACCTCTTTTCACTGGCAAGTTTAAAATCATAATTGAGTTCTTTAATTGCCCAATATGTTTTATGTTCTAAATTAAGAGGCAAATGACAAGCTTTTCCATAAACCATTTTATATGGAGACATACCCATAGGATTTTTATAGGCTGTTCTATAGGCCCAAAGTGCATCATCAAGTTTCTTAAACCAATTCTTTTGGGACCTATTGATAATTTTTTTAATATTAATTTTATTTCTCTATTGCTAAGTTCAACTTGACCACAAGATTGAGGATGATAGGGCGGTGCAATTCTATGGTTGACATCATACACTAAAAAAACCACTTCCGTGATGATATGTGTTTGTCACAGTGGGTCACATTTTCTGTCATGCGTGTGCATCCATGACAATTTTATGACAGAATCAAGATAGTCATACCTGTGCTGTCGTAGAAGTGTTCCATGACATTACCAAAATTATCATCACGGAAGTGTCCACTTCCATGACGATAAATGGTGCATCATGGAAGTGTTTTCATCAAGGTTAATGGGCACATGGCATCGATCATAACTGGTCGCCATTAATCTATCGGGTTCCGGTTTGCATCCGACAACCCGTTAACAGCCCAGACCAATGGGGATTTTCCACGTATGAGATTCTCATTGGTCACAGGAACCATGTGTCAGCTCGCCATTGGGACAGATAAGAGCCTATGATATGTCGACACATGGCACAAGCCAATAGTGGCCCATTTATCTTACAAAGGCCATCCCATTTGAATTGGTAAAAAGCTAGTGGGCTGGCCCATTTGACTTGGTCGAAAGCTATTAGGCCGACCCGTTTGAATTGGTCAAAAGCTAGCTGGCAGGCCCATGAAAAGCATGTTAGCAGTCCGTTCGCATATAGCCCATTTTGCGGCCTGGTAACTCATGACCTGTTATGGCCTTTCTGAATTCGTCCCAATAGCGTCATGTGGCCGTCCAGTATAATACCAGCCCGTTTCACTTTTGGCCCATGTAGGACCCATTACGGCTTTCGGCCAGTATGAGGCATTTCGTCCCTTTGGGCCCTTTAGTGGCCCGTGGTTACTCTGGCCCATAATAAACAGTAAATTTCATTATACCTATTAATGGCCCATGATTCACATGGACCGTTTCTAGCCCATGTTAGCTTTCAGCCTACTGACGGCCTAAAAATCCTTGGGCTCCTTTCCGGCCCTCGGTTACTTCCGATCCGTTACTGGCCTGTTCTCCTAGTGGGCCAAATTCAGCTCGTGGTTAGAATCTGCCTATTTGTGGCCTGTTAACCCATTGCACTGTTTCCAACCCGCCATGTATTTGGGCCCATTAATGACCCGTTAATCCTATGACAGCATTAAGCCTTTGCTGTCTTTCGGCCTATTAACGGCCCATGACCGTGCTGGCTCGATACCAATTACGTCTGTTTACGGCCCATGTCGTGGTCCAGTTTTGGCACACGATTTGTTGGCCCCATGTGTGGCCAATGGATCCTACGGCCCATTGGAGGCCCATTTATATGACGGCCCGTAGGGGGCCCATTGAACCTATGGCCCGTAGGAGGCCCATTGATCATATGGCCCGTAGCAGGCTCAAGGTTACCACGGTCCGTATCTGGCGCATGGTTGTTGCAGCCATTAGCAAACCAAGTAAAAATAAGACTAAGGAAAAAAATAAGCCCGAAACTAACTCTAGGCTATTAAGGCAATTGCACAGAGTACATCCACTGGGCATCAAAATTCGCCACCAGTGCAAATATAGGGAACCGTACACTATACAAAAATGGCTTGCTATTTTCTTCAGCAGGTCGCTGCCCGTTAAGAACAAATTTTGTATCACAACAAAACAAATTACAACCATATAACAAAAGGAAGGTTGGCATAAAAGTTAAAAGTTCGACAGATAAATGCACCATTAGAAGTTCAGAAGCTCAGTTCATTTGACCTGACTGTTACGTTTTCATGTTGTACTGTCTGATGGAGTACCATTAACTTCACCTTCATTTCTCCTAGGCTCCTGAAAAACATAGCAAATGTCTGGTAGTCTGGTTTCAGAACCATGCATATCTTGATGACATCGAACAGTGGCTGTCCTTGTTTCACAAAGGGTCTCTATTAGGGATTGGACTTGTGTCTGGAGCGCAGACATAACATTGCTTTGAGCTTGCATATCTTGATCATGAGGAAGTTTGGACGAGATTGCCTTAACAACCAACCCAATATTACGTAGGAAGGTGCTTTTGGCACTGTTAGTGGACATGTACTGACCCATTGTAGTAAGAGGTGACATTATGGTTATGGTTACCTCATGACCTTCAGAAGGTGGCGGTTCTACCATTTGTTCCATAGCTTGCTAAAAACTTGAGTTTGTACATTAGTATTAGCCGAACATAAGTTATTAAGGAGGCAACAAAACCAAACAGAGTAGCTTTGATCTATATACAAAACTTATTTTGCTGAACCCGTGTGAAATATTAGTTGTATGTACATAATAAAACCAGGTTCCAAACATATGACCATGTACCATGGCTAACGTATTGTCTATTTCTTTACATTGTATTGACAGCTAAGGATGAAGAGACAAAGTTTATAATACGGTAGGCATAGTATGATATCATTCATATCACAAAACAACTGAGAACAGACAAACATGCAATTGTAACATTGTGTGGGTAAGTCCAACATGGAACTAGATTACAGATCATTATAAAACGAACATCACTCCTCTCTTTTAAACCTTGTATGGTGCGATGATATGCTAAGACAATTGTGTATAAATTGAAAATAATAATAGACATTGGCTGCAAACCGTGTAGTTCAATGCACAAGTCAGAGTAACCAGTAGTTAAAAGGCATGAAGATTAAGGACTTACAACAACTGCTTTGACTGGTGTAGTTATGCCCTTCGTGTTGCTGGTGTGATAGTCCTTGAAGATTTCCACAACATTTGGTTCAGTTACTTTTTGGTCCTTGTGGGCTTTCCTCTGCATTTGGAATAAGTCAATATAGATATGATAATATGGCACATCAGAAAGAGTGAAAGAACAGCTAGTTACAAGAGCCTCACAGTGTGCAATATAGCTACAGATCCTGTCGTCTGTTGGAATTTCACTTCATAAGTTTGGCCTTATTCTTTGAACAGTTCACCTAAAAGAAGATAGATTTGTGAGGCACATGCGTAATTAGGAGTTCAACATATGATTTGATCACATATATATAACATACTTGATACTTTGGATCAGACCAGTGTTTAACAAGGCCTCTCCAATCTTCATCTGTTATATTTTCCACTTGAGATGTTTGGGAAAGGTCACTGTTATCCTTGCCTTCAAAGTGAGTTTTCCTCAAGTTATACTGATATTATCGTAGAGCAGACTTAAAAACATGGGTGCATGCTTGTCTGGTTGCATCATCTTGGCTATCCAACTTGAACCTCATCTATTGAAAATTATGGGAGCCTAATTACCAGCAACCTAGAAAGAATGGGATAGAGCAAGACAATATTACTAATTTCCATACCTAACCATACTTATAGATAAATGGTCGAGGAAGGTGTTGAACTGGGTTTCATCTTTGTCATTCCTGTTGTAAATCCATGTTGGGAGGATACGTGCATGACACCTAACGGCAACCGCTGCCTTTGATACTAACTTGGCCGTCTCTGTAGCATCACGTGGACTTTTTAAACCGACCTCAAAACGGATCTCCATTCTTCCTCCTCTAGATTTAGTTAACCTATCGAGCATTTATCCCTGATGTTTGTTTCCTCTTGCACCTAGCTTCTAGTCCAACAATGAACATAGGAAGTGTTAGTGTACATCAAACCGTGAGACTACATATAAAGAAGCATGCAACTGTAACTTGAATCGAGCAACTACTTTCTTGGTGTTGAAGCTGACAAGGTTCATCTGATCTTGCCAACTCCTCTTGTGGCAAGAGTGCTTTGGATGTAGTGTCAGGTGGCAAGGGAGCTTGGGAACTTGCCGCTAGCTGAGTTGAAAAACGAGTAACTCGTGTAGATGTTGGTATTGTGGAAGAAGGTGCTGCAACAACTAGGGCTGTCGTTGCTTGTATGGTGCCAACTTTTCATTTGCATTTGGATTGTTTTGCAGCTAGTGCAGTAGGGGATACCATGTTTGTACAATTATCCGGTGGACTTGGACCTTCTATTGCACTATTAGTACCAGTAGAATCTTCAAAATTCTTCTGCTTCCTTATTCGTGCGTCCCAAGTACTAACCCCTATAATTCTATGTTCCTTCCTCTTTCTCTTTGTCATGTCAAGTCAAGCCGACAAGAAAAGGAATAAATATTTAGTTCTTTAGAACAAATTGATGTGTGATACAGACGAACTAAACTTGGATGTTAGAAAACAACATGATAGGAGGATGTAATATGTACGGAAAACATGACGGCATGAGATAATCAGACCTATGATGTGTAAACTAAGCAGAAGGCATTTCAATAAATTAGAAGCAATGCAATGGAAGGTAGACACCATATGAAAGATGCCACAAATATCACTCTGCCAAGTTAACAGTGTCCCGTCATTGATGGCATTTAAACAAATGTGAAGCAGTACAAGAAATAAATCATATGCAAGATGCAATCCACATCACACTACCAAGTTAAAGGTCCCTCATCATTAGTGCCATTGCATATTCACATCTATGATGTGTAAACTAAGCAGGAGGCATTTCAACAAATTAGAAGCAAAGAAAGCTAGACACCATAAGTAAGATGCAACGAATATCACTCTACCAAGTTAAAACTATCTTGTCATTAGTGACATTTAAACAAATTAGTAGTACAAGCTAGAAATGAATGCGAGATGTAACATATATCAGACTCCCAAGTTAAACATGTCTTATGCTAAGTGATTGTTGTAAGTTACACAACAGTAGTACTTTGATGTAAGAACATGTTGTGATAGACTGATATTGTATGGTCTAGAAACAGGAACACGTGTCTTATTCACAAGTATAATGTGTAAAGTAAGCAGATGGAATTCAACAAAATTAGAAGCAATACAAGCTAAACATCATACATAACATGCAACCACATATAACAATGCCAAGTTAGAGGGAGCACTTGTGATGGTGGACTAGGGGATACGTTCTCATCATCAAAATAGCTACATTGAGTGTCTATGCATGTGTTGTCATGTAAATTTTGTTGGGGGGATGGCGGAGTAGAATCTGTAGAGGCCCTCCATTTTAGTTGGTCGGAAGGAGCACCATTATTCACCACCTTGCTAATTTCCTTCCGCTTTATTGATTTTGCATTGTCAAGTAAAACCGACAAGAAGAAGTAATAAAATTCACTCTGCAGAACTTATTCATGAATGATACTGACAATCACTACTTTCATGTAAGGCAAACACATGATACAAGGATGGAATATGTATGAAAAACAGGACAACATGGCATATTCACAACTATTTTTGTAAAACTAAGCAGAAGTAATGTAATCAAATTAGAAGCCATACATGCTAGACACCGTATGCAACATGCAAGACAATATCACACTGCCAAGCTAGAGAAAGCATGTGGGATGCTGGTTCCGTGGGAAGACCGCCATCAGTCCTTGCCTTAATTTTTTCCTTCCTCTTACTTAATTTTATTGCCTTGTCAAATCAAACCCACAAGAAAAATGAATAAAAGTTCGCTTTTCATAACTCATTGATGCAGGATGCTGACGAGCACTACTTTAATATAAGGCGACCGCATGATAGGACGACTGAATGTGTAAGAAAAAAGGACAACATTTCATTTTCACAGCTATGATGTGTAAAGTAAGCAGAAGACATTTCAACAAATTAGGACTGGTATAGCGAGCTGCTATACAAAGGGTTTTTAACTCGTTTCCGCGACGGCATTCTCAACCATCGCCAAGTGAGTGTGTGCGATAGGGGGGGTCCTTCCCACATGACCCAAAAACCACCGGGGATAGGGGGCCATGATGTAGAGGCCTTGCCAAATGTAATCGTATGCGATGCAGCACACACCAAATTCCGTCACACATGTGGGATCGATGATTAAGCATTTATAATGACGCAGTGAAACGAAACAGTGTGTCGTAATGAATCGTTTGGGAAATAGTATGTAAGGCACACGAGCCAACATATGAACTATGTGCGATATGTGCCCCATCGCACATGAGTTTTCTGCGGAACTCGTCTGCCATGCATGACTCCATCACACACGTTTTTGAACAATTATCGTGTGCGATAATGTTCTATCACAAACAGTTCAAGATCCCCTTCGCACACATACAAGTGCTGCAGACCATTTGTGATTTGTTGTGTATCACCGATGGTTGTGGTAAGAGTGATGTGTGCTTTTCGCTTGGGGTCCCACACGTTTTCCTGAAAATTTTATGACTACCATTGTATTTTACATTGGGCATGGTTTATTCTGAGCTCTCGTGTGCGATAATGTGGTATCGCAAATGGTTCCGGAGCCCCTACACACACGTAGTAGTGCGGAAAATTGTTTGTGATCCGCCATGTATCACCAATGGTTCCACTACGATTGACGTACGCGTTCCGATGTGGATCGCACACACTCATTTAATTGAACCGTGTGCAAAGCAATTGCCAGGTTAAAGCAAAAATATCCCATTTGAATCAGCATGAAATAAGCAAATTCACCACAATATGCAATTGAACAAATAGTGTCCACATGAAGAACATTCATCAGATTTCGCAACAGTTGCAATTGAACAATTGGTAGCTAAATTCCAATGATTTGTCGACATATCTATGCATTACATGATTAATCATAGTGTACAAAATACGAAGACCTCATTATATGGAAAACAATGGATCCATGCGTATATGTTTAGCGACTAACTCTTACTCAATGTTTTAGGAGAAGGCATGCTGAAATATTCATTATCACTAGTGTGATTGATGTAGTGATTCAGTAAGAAGTCGTTGATAAATCTCCGAACCATCAGCAATTCAACAGCAGGGAGCGGTTCCAGGGTCCTCGATTCTAAGATGAGCTGTAGAATTTTTAGGATCAAAATGTGCCATATGAGTGGAGTAGAAGATATTAATTAAGATAGACTTACTGGTACTAATTCACAAGCATCTTCACAACTATCAGCATATTTGCAGATGGAGATCATGTGTCTGCAAACATAGTATCCACAAAGGTTGGTCCCTGCTTGTTGCTGAGGGCACTGAAATATTTTGTACATAATTAGTCATGTATTTGTCCTGTTAGGAACAACCTAACCGTTGTTAGATGTAATTTTTTATTTGGACAGAAATAGAAAGAGGTTTATTTAGAAGCTTGAACATTTGACTAGCGTAGGAAAAGGTATTTTCAGTCTATTGGATACATTTTCCGAAAATAATGGATTTCGGTGTGTTACGGGAGAAACAATCTCATGCCGTAGAGGTAGCTCCCTCTTGAACATATTCCTTGGTTTAGTTTTCCACAATGTGAGCATACTGCAAATGAAGATGAATTTTGACAACATAAATTATTTAACCAGATATGAATGCAAATTAATTTCAACATCATAGAATTCAATACATATCCATGAATTGCTGAAGATGCGTCAGATCCTGAGCGTTTGTTTACTCACTAAGAGAATCCATGTAGTAAACTATGTTCTTGTTTGGAACAATGAATACCAAGATCTTGTGATTGCTACATATTAAGAAAGCCATGAACTTACGATTTATGTCAAATTCTGAAAGACAATCAGTGTATGCGTGGTTGTTTATTTGACTTATCGGTCATGATATGGCCACAGAAATGATTTTGCATGGGATGTGTTTTCGAAGACACGGGCAACCGTGTTAATCGCCCACTCCCGTTCATCCTTACCATGTAATGTTGTGCCATTTGCTAATGCATGATCTGTGAAATACACACTCTCCCTTTTTCTTCTCTATGCGTTTCAATTCCCTGGGAGTAATAAAATGCAGTTAGTTGTTTATAATTTACAACCTTGTATGGAGAAGTTGATGAGAGTTTGTTAAGTACTTACAAAATCAGGCATCTAATAAGAATGGCATCAAGCATGTTGAAGTTGAAGAAGAGATGTAAGTCCTTAAAATTCACAGTAATGGAACCAAGGTCGTGTTAGAAATGATCTCTGTTGTAGCAGACTAACAGAACATGATGACCTGCTAACATTTGATCCATGCAATATTTATGTAACTCATGGCAACTAGAGCTACACTCATCAAAATATTCGCCAACGAGAAATGGCTGGCCATGGACGTAATTGCATGCTTCAAGTACGCCTGCTTTATTTTTAGCAAACACCAAATCTATTTCTGCATAATTCATGCCGTCAGAAATAATATTACTCTGCGATTCGAACAACTTTCTGTTAATTTGGTTCTGGGCGATGAGTGCTTTAAATAAGAGGCAATCGTTCTCTTTCCTCTTAGCTCTCAGGGCACGCTTCCTCACATGTGCAACCTTTTTGCCCACTTCCTTCTTGGTACTTGAAGCACTTTTGGTCCAAGGTCTAGATGACTGAAAGGCAGACTTTAGGGCAGACGATAAAGCTTCGATGGACTGCTTAGCAGACGGTTTAGCTATGCTGGACCACTGAGCTGGCGGTGCTACTGTGATGGACTGCTGGGCTATAGGAGCAGAGGCATCGGACTGCTGACCATGCAAGGAAGTGTGACGCCCCAAGACCGGAGCTTCAGATGCCTTCCATGTTTCCGGGTGTTGTTGGGTGTTTCGTTTTTGTTCGTTGCATCATGTGCATTGCATCATGTCATCATGTCATAAGTCTTTTTGCAACTTTCATAAATAAATGGCATGGATCTTTGATCCATTTAAATCGAGGGAAGGGTGACTTCTCTTTATAACATATCCTCCCGATAGTAGGGAGCTATATTAAATATTTCTTTAATTTGAAATTCACCATAACACACTTGCAAAATCCCAATGCCTTTTGTTATTTCAACTCTTGGCCTCTAACTTTGCCACATGTCCTTTCAGCATTTTCCGGAGCTCCACCTAATTTCTCAACATTTTTGGGCACTCCTAAAACCAATCCTAATTCAAACCTTTTGAATTAAATTCAAAGAAATTTGAATTTATTCTTTCAATCTTGGTCTTTCCTAATTTCTCGGACCTAACATATTTTTGTGAGTCCAAGAAAATTTACCGCTTGTCCAAATTCTTCTTCAACCTTCTCCTCTCTCCTTTTCCTTTCTTTTAGTTCTCTGTTTTTTTTAAAAAAAACAAAGAAGTGGGGCAGAGAGAGAGTAGCCCAGCTGGCCACTTGGGCCTCAGTCCAGGCCGGCCCGCTTCCCAGTCCCTCTTTCCAACCCTAGTACCGCAGCCTGATCCCCATCTCCCATCTCTCCCTCCTCTCGCTAACCTCTCGCCGCCAGGAGAGGACGCACACGCCCGAACCACCATCTCCCTCGATCCACATCTCCTCGATCCCCATCTCCCTCGCGCCGCCACCCACAGGACCCCGACGCGCACGTCTCCTCCCTGACTCTTCCTCGCCTATGCGCACCTCACGCTGGCGAGCACGTCGCCCCTCCGCGCGGCCCCCTTCCTCTGCTACTCCTCCTTCCACGCCCTGCTGTAGCTGCTCTTCCCGGCGTCGCCCGTCGCCGCCACCTGGCCACCTCGCGCGCGCCGCGACCTACCTCTGCGCGTGCACCGCCACGGGTCGGAACTCGCCGGACCCGCGTGCCATCGCCTCTGTCGCGCCTCCCTCTTCTTCTTCTGCTGTGCGGCGCCACCGCAGTACCACCCTGACCATTGCATCGCCAGCGTCCCTGCCTCGCTGACCCATCGCGTGGGCCAGCGACGACCGCGTCGTTGACTCCGGTCGAGTCCCTGCGCCGGCGACCTCCGTCTCCAGCCGTTGCCCGCGAGCAAGCCGTTGCCGTCCACTTCGTCGTGTTCCCCTCCGCATGCGTCCGCCATGTTCCATCTCTGTTAGGGCCTGCCTCTCGATGCCGAGTGCCTTGTCGTTGGATTCCTCATAGTCACCACCGACCCCGATTTGTGTATCTTTTGCTATCGGATGCACCAAGTCCAGCCGGTCCAGGACCACCTCAAGTTCGACTACACAAAACTCCAAGTCCGAAGACTACCATGGCCATGATCTCGCCCAGTACCACTACGGGTTCGTCAAGACCGCAAGTACCCTTTTGATCGCCAGGACCGAGACCCCAAGTTCGGCTACGTGTTGCTGCTCCGATCGAGACCGCCAAGTACCATGACGGACCGTCAAGTTCCACAAGATACTAAGTACCGCTACCCTCGACCCGAACATCTACGAACCCTCTATGTCGCGACCGTTGCCAAAGACCGTCGGGTGAACAACTATCGTCGCCACGAGAAGGATAACTTCCCACAACGACCCGTGAACAACTACTTTCACGATGACCGTGTACCACTACCGTCCCGAGAACGCCTACTTCCTTTACCGAACTCGAACCGCTCTGATAATGCACCCTTGGAAGGTATAACTGCCGAAACGACGCCCGTGGCCGAATGCATGTGATTATGAAATGCTCGCGTTTGCACCGTGCCCAACGTGTTTCTTGCATGTTCTTCGTTGCCATGCCACCAACTCGTGGGACACCCGGAATCCGGGATCACTCCCCACCACTCTTGCATATTCTACACTCTTATTCTTTTGCACCGGCCTTTCCACGAATTGCCGGATCATCTAAATGTGCCGTGGCACCATTCCCATTGTCGATGTCGTGGCACCCCTTTTCGTTTTCACCACGGTGACAAATGCATAATGCTCTTATCAACATTTTCATTAAAATTGCATAATCTTGAACATGTCATCTGCATCATGTTAACAACTTCAAGATGGTTTAAATTGTTGTTGCATTAAATTGCTAAATGCATATGGGGATTACCGGAATTGTTGTTTGTTATTCCGGCCTCATTTAAACTTGACTAGTTAGGTAGTTTTACTTTGCTTCACCTGTTGCCATGTTAACCAACATTCAATATTGTTGTGTACCTAATCGAGAGAGAACTAAATAATTGTTGTGGTGTTCCGTCAATATGCATCCCGATGCATATTGGGCTCCATTTAACTTGTAGTTTTGTTTGTGCACATTGCCATGCCATGCTTCATTAAAACGGACATGCATCATACTTGTTTACGCATCGTGCCATGCTTATGTGATGATTGTTTACTATGTTGTGTGCTTCTTTTCGGTGTTGCTCCTTCGGGTTAGTTCTGGTAACGTCGTGTTTGTGAGGATCTGTTCAACTATGTCCGCTTTGTCTTCTTCATGGACTCGTTCTTCTTCCTTGTGGGATCTCAGGCAAGATGACCAAACCCTCGAAATCACTTATATCTTTGCTTGCTAGTTGCTCGCTCTTTTGCTATTCCTATGCCGCGATACCTACCACTTGCTTATCATGCCTCTCCTATTGTTAAGCTAAGCCTCTAACCCACCTTGTCCTAGAAAACCGTTGTTTGGCTATGTTACCGCTTTGCTCAGCCCCTCTTATAGCGTTGTTAGTTGCAGGTGAAGATTGGAGTTTGTTCCATGTTGGAACATGGATATTTTGTTGGGATATCACAATATCTCTTATTTAATTAATGCATCTATATACTTGGTAAAGGGTGGAAGGCTCGGCCTTATGCCTGGTGTCTTGTTCCACTCTTGCCGCCCTAGTTTCCGTCATATCGGTGTTATGTTCCCGGATTTTGCGTTCCTTACACGATTGGGTTATAATAGGAACCCCTTGACAGTTCGCCTTGAATAAAACTCCTCCAGCAATGCCCAACATTGGTTTTACCATTCGCCACCTAGCCTCTTTTTCCCTTGGGTTCCGCGGACTCAAGGGTCATCTTTATTTAAACCCCCTGGGCCAGTGCTCCTCTAAGTGTTGGTCCGACCGAGTAGACTGCGGGGCCACCTCGGGGCAACTTGAGGGTTGGTTTTACTCATAGGATGTCTCATCTGAATGTGCGCTGAGAATGAGATATGTGCAGCTCCTATCGGGATTTGTCGGCACATTCGGGCGGCTTTGCTGGACTTGTTTTACCATTGTCGAGGATGTCTTGTAACCGGGATGCCGAGTCTGATCGGATTGTCTTGGGAGAAGGAATATCCTTCGTTGACCGTGAGAGCTTGTGATGGGCTAAGTTGGGACTCCCCTGCAGGGTTTTGAACTTTCGAAAGCCGTGCCCGCGGTTATGGGCAGATGGGAATTTGTTAATGTCCGGTTGTAGATAACCTGAAACTTAACTTAATTAAAATGAATCTACCGCGTGTGTTACCGTGATGGTCTCTTCTCGGCGGAGTCCGGGAAGTGAACACGGTGTTGGAGTTATGCTTGACGTAGGTTGTTCTAGGATCACTTCTTGATCATAGTTTCTCGAACGTGCTATGCCTTCTCTTCTCGCTCTCATTTGCGTATGTTAGCCACCAAATATGCTAGTCGCTTGTTGCTGCTCCACCTCATACCTTTTACCCTACCTATAAGCTTAAATAGTCTTGATCACGAGGGTGTGAGATTGTTGAGTCCCCGTGACTCACAGATACTTCCA
Source organism: Triticum aestivum (assembly GCF_018294505.1). Lineage (NCBI taxonomy): Eukaryota > Viridiplantae > Streptophyta > Magnoliopsida > Poales > Poaceae > Triticum > Triticum aestivum. The sequence goes on from NC_057803.1 coordinate 242,975,684, forward strand.
AAACCAGTTTGCAGGTGCCGATGTTACCGAGCAGTTGACGCAACCAAGCTCAAGGAGGAGCTTGATGAAGATCTTGTCCTTTGTGTTGTTTCGTTCTAGTTGATCAGTAGTGGAGCCTAGTTGGGGTCGATCGGGGATTTGTGTAGCTTTTGGGGTAGTCTTCTTTTGTTTTGGTTCCGTAGCCGGACCTTGATTGTATCTGGATGATGTAATGCTTTATTCATGTAATTGTGTGAAGTGGCGATTGTAAGCCAACTATGTATCTCTTTCCCTTATGCATTACATGGGTTGTGGGAAGATTACCTCACTTGCGACATTGCTTTCAATGCGGTTATGCCTCTAAGTCGTGCTTCAACACGTGGGAGATACAACCGCATCGAGGGCGTTACAGGAAGCTATGTCGGGTTTTTGCGCAGGTGGTGCTAACTTGTCGGTGTGCTAAGGAGGCCGTGCCAACATGTTGGTTTGCTGAGCAGGTAGTGCTGACGCATTGGTATGCTGATCATGCGGTTGCAGACTGATGAACTGATGAACAGTCGGTTCTGGACCTACAAATTGCTTAGCAGGCGGTTCCGAATTATCAGACTGCTTAGTAGTCCATTCCACCATATTGGTCCGCTGAGCATGTGGCGCAGCTGGGTCTCCCCCACTACTTCAGCGGCCGGCATCTGAACTGGTGTTGTGTCTTCAGTAGTTGTAGGCCTTGCCACTGGCTGTTCTGGTGTGGATGATGACATGGCATGTACGACACGAAGTCAGACAGGCTGATCATAGGATGGTGCATCAACCGTCGGATTACGAGTATTAGGTTCCTTGGGGGAAGCACACGAGAGCTGCTGTGGCAAGGAGAGCATCACCGGTTGAGGGGCAACATTGGTTGCTCTTGGCAGGGCTTCAGGGATCTCATCCATGAAGTCTATTTCGTTTCGTGGCCACTAGATGTGATGTAACAATGTTTCTCCCAAGGTCCTATGCTCATCAAAGTCCCCTAGGACATTCTTCAGGGCAAATCCATTGAATCCAGGCTTTACTTCAGTCATGTAGCACTCCACATAGCCCGGCTTCAATGGCACATTGCCCAACAAGAGGCCCTCTTCCAAGAAGGGTGGGAAAACCAAGGCTGTTGCACATTTTAATGTACCTTCATAATGTGTAAGCACGCCCTTCAGTGTGTCTTTCATTCCAGATAGATCAGATATAGCATCATCGTCCCATCTGCAGTCTTAGTGTGCGATAATGTTGTTGTGCAATAACTAGTGTCGCTGGGGTCAGCAGATGCAGTCTTAGTGTCGCTGGGGGTCAGCAGATGCATAGCTATTATCGTGCATTGTTGTCGTGCAATAACTAGCATCCTCCATGCTCGCCTCCCCTGCCATCTGCTGGCTATCTATCAATGTTAGAGTCTTTTGCATCATCATTGACTCTGCAATTTCCGTTCGAATAGTCGGATACATGTCCTTCCTCAACCTTTCATACAATTCATTCTGCTTCATTTCACTCCTCACTTTTTTCATGTTGAGCATCTCTTCTTTGCTGAGTGTGAAAGCCCTCTTGTGCGGGACATTAACACCTATAGCCCTTGCACCGCCATGGGGCTCTCTTGTTTCCAGACCATCGGCCAGGGGGGTCACATGGCCTTGAGTTCCTGTAGAACCTTCCATGGATCTCGGAAGCCTTTAAGATCACACGATACCGTTTTTCGTCATGTGAGTTTTCAAAGTAATAAGTTCCGTCATCACGCCTCCTTGCACGTGCCCACAAGTAGTCTCTAGCGCATTTGCCCCTGATTTCACTAAAGGCTGGTTTCCCACCCGGAGCTACTGGTTCTTTATCCTCCTGGTCCCATATTGGTTTCATGCCGTAGTATCCTACCACACCCATACAATGGGGGTGTTTGTTCTTCTTCTGAAGTTTCATTTGCTTGGCACTCTTCTCAGCAAACTCCATTATTGCCGAGACCCTTTTGAATTATGCCTAGTATGCCTTTGTAATTTGGGGGTATGCGGGGATTGGGTCCTTACCTTCACTCAAGTACTTCTTGTGCAGCACGTTGATGTCGCTTGAACTACGTCTGTATTTCCCCAAAGAGGAAGGGATTTTGCAGCACAGCTACAGTAGGTATTTCCCTCAGTTATGAAACCAAGGTATCAATCCAGTAGGAGAACCAAGCAACACTATGTAAATGGTACCTACACGCAAAGAACAAATACTTACAATCAGACGCGTATGAGGGGTTGTCAATCCCTCTTTGGGTAATGGCGCTAGAAATTGTCATGTTGACGGGATAAAATTTGTGATAGATTAAATAAATAGATCTCGGATAAATGAGAAATAAAAGATGCAAATAAAAAGTGCAGCAAAGTATTTTTGGGTTTTTGGAATATTAGATCTGAAAATAAAAGTAAATAAACATAGATCTCAAAGGCAAATAATAGATCGAAACGCAAATATGATGAAGAATAGACCCGGGGACCATAGATTTCACTAGTGGCTTCTCTCAAGAAATAGCACAAGGTGGGTAAACAAATTACTGTTGGGAAATTGATAGAAAATCAAACAGTTATGACGATATCCAGGCAATGAGCAATATATAGGCATCACGTCCAAGATTAGTAGACCAACTCCTACCTGCATCTACTACTATTACTCCACACATTGACCATTATCCATCATGCATCTAGTGTATTAAGTTCATGAAGAAACGGAGTAATGCAATAAGAACAATGACATGATGTAGACAAGATATATTCATGTAGGAATAGCCCACATCTTGTTATCCTTAATAGCAACGATACATGTGTGTCTTCCTGCCCTTTCTGTCATTGGGAAAGAACACGGCACGATCGAACCCATCACAAAGCACCTGTTCCCATGGCAAGAAAAACCAATCTAGTTGGCCTAACTAAATTAAAGTTTTGAAGAAGAAATACGAGGCTATGAATATTATAGATCTGATCATAAACTCAAAGTTCACCGGATCCCAACAAACACACCACAAAAAAGAGTTAGATCAGATAGATCTCCAAGAGACCATTTATTGAGATTCAAAAGAGAGAGAGGAAGCCATCTAGCTACTGCCTATGGACCCGTAGGTCTATGGTGAACTACTCACGCATCATCGAAGAGGCTCCAATGAGGATGATGAACCCCTCTGTGATTGTGTCTAGATTGGATCTTGTGGTTCTGGAACTTGCGACGGCTGGAATTGTGTTTTGTCAACTCCCCTAGGGTTTCTGGAATATTTGGGGATTTATAGAGCGAAGAGGCGACGCGGGAGGCCATCGAGGTGGGCACAACCCATCTGGGCCCCCAGGTGCACCCTGGTGGGTTGTGTTCCCCTCGGAGCCCATCTCTAGTACTTCTTTGGCCCATCCTAGGTCTTCTAGTCCATAAAAATTCTCCAAAAAGTTTTGCTGCATTTGGACTCCATTTGGTATTGATTTTCTGCAATGTAAAAAACAAGCAAAAAACAGCAACTGGCACTGGGAACTATGTCAATAGGTTAGTCCCAAAAAATTATATAAAGTTGCTATAAAATGATTGTAAAACATCTAAGAATGATAATATAACAACATGGAACGATAAAAAATTATAGATACGTTGGAGACATATCAGCATCCCCAAGCTTAATTCTTGCTCGTCCTCGAGTAGGTAAATGATAAAATCAGAATTTCTGATGTGGAATGCTACCTAACATGTTCATCACATATTCTTTTCTTTTGTAGCATGGAAATTTGGACTTTTATATGGTTCAAAGAAATAGCCTAGTTTTGACATGAAGACTTCAATACTCAAGCATATCAACAGGCAACCATGTCTTTGAAAATATCGACACTAAAGAAAGTTATCCCTAGCCCATCATGCTCAATCATTGATCCATTCATGAAACACACTCACATATTAGCTACATCCAATGCTCAAGTATGATCACAGTGCTCCCTAGTTGGTGCTTTATAAGACAAGATGGAACCTCAAATAAAAATAAAATTGTATAAAGTAAATAGATAGACCCTTCGCAGAGGGAAGTAGGTATTTGTAGAGGTGCCAGAGCTCAAAGCTTAAATTGAGAGATAATTTTTTTGAGAGGCATACTTTTCCCATCAATGAAAATGACCGAGTAATTCCCAACACTTTCCATGCTAGATATATCATAGGTGGTTCCCAAACAGAAAATAAAGTTTATTCCTTTTCCCACCATGCTTTCACAATCCATGGCTAGTCGTATCCACTGGTGCCTTCCATACCAACACTTTCCAAGCAATTTACTATTTGACAACATAAAGTAAATTTCTTTTCCATTTTGGGTCTGTGCATCCCTATTACCGCCGTACTCTTGTGCAATGACAAGTGAATAAACACTCATCTTGAGAATAACACATCTAGCATGGAAAATATTGGCCACCCCCTGCCGCTTTATGAGCTGTACGAGCACACAAAAAGGACATTTATTTTGAGAATTAGAGATGGCACATACAAATTTGCTTAGAATGTCATGGAAATACCGCATATAGGTAGGTATGGTTGACTCATATGGCAAAACTGGGTTTAAAGATTTTGGATGCGCAAGTAGTATTTCTACTTAGTACAAGTGGAGGCTAGCAAATAGATTGAGAAGCAACCAACCAAGAAACGAAAAATCACATAAGCGAGCTTTAAGCATAACTAACACCGAATAATGCACCATAAGTAGGATGTAATTTCATTGCATAACTATTGACTTTTGTGCTTGCATTGGGAATCACAAACCTTAACACCAATATTCTTACTAAAGCATAATTACTCACCAATATGACTCACATATCAATATCATCATATCTCAAAACTATTACAAGGAATCAAGTTTATTTTGTGCAATGATCTTCATGAAAGTTTTTATTATATCCCTCTTTAATATCTATCACTTTGGGACTAGTTTCATATTTTTTTTGATAAGCTCAAACAAATTTCAGAGAAGAACATGAGCATAAATTTTTTCTTCTCTCAAAATAATTTAAGTGAAGCATGCGAGAATTTCTTCAAAAATATTAAAGAAAACTGTGCTTAAAAAGATATAAGTGAAGCACTAGAGCAATGCAATAGCTCAAAAAATTTAAGTGAAGCACATAATTTTGGCTCTCTCAAATAGGTGTGTCCACGAAGGATAGATGACACAAACTAAAAAGAAAAACAAGCAAAGACTCACATAATAAAAGACACTCTAAGCAAAACTCTTGATATGCGACGATTGAAAATATAGCTCCAAGTAAAATACAGATGGTCGTTAGAAGAAAGAGGGGATGCCTTCCGGGGCATCCCCAAGCTTTGTTGCTTGGTTCTCTTTCAATAATAACTTGGGTGCCATGGGGCATCACCAAGCTTAGTATCTTTTCACTTCTTATTCCTTCATCCATCGTGATCTTACACAAAACATGAAAACTTCAACCACACAAAACTTAACATAACCTTCGTGGGATCCGTTAGTATAACAAAGCAAATCACCACTCTAAGTACTGTTGCAAACCCATTCAAATTTTATTTTTTTCATTATACCTAGTGTATTCCAATTTTACCATGGCTTATATCCCCCGATACGATCCATAGATTCATCAAAATAAGCACACACCGCAAAGAAAACAAAATCTATCAAAAATAGAACAGTCCGTAGTAATATGGAAACTTTGTATACTTGAGTAACTCCAAAAATTCTGAAAAATTACGACAACGTAGGAAATTTGTATATCAATCTTTTATAAAAAAACCAGGATTTTATTGTGCTTCTGTGATTTTAAAAAATTCTGCTACTGGCGCAAAAAGATTCTATTTGTCAACAAGATCAAATCAAGTATCACCCAACATGATCCCAAAGGCTTTACTTGGCACAAACACTAACTAAAACTTAAAAACACAATCATGAACAAAAATAAAAAGGAAAAAATAAATTTTATTCGTTGGGTTACCTCCCAACAAGTGCTATCGTTTTCTGCCCCTAGCTAGGCATGATATTTTATTGATGCTCACATGAAATACAATAATTGTAACGCAAAGGGAGCATCATAAAATAAGTGACAAGAAAATTTAAGTCTAACATACTTCCTATGCATAGGCATTTTATAAGCAAACAAATTATCAAGACAAGTAATATCTAGCATATGCAAAGGAGAGGAATAAAACATTGAAAATCTCAATATAATGAGAGGAAATTTAATAACATGAAAATTTCTACAATCATATTTTCCTCTCTCATAATAATTATATGTAGGATCATAATCAAATTCAATAATATAGCTATCATATAAAATTTTATCTTCATGATCCACATGCATAAAAGTTTTATGATCTTCCAAGATAGTGGGATTAACATCAACTAAAGTCATGACCTCTCCAAACCCACCTTTATAAAAAAAATCATAAGATTGAACACTCTCCAAATATGTGGGATTATTTTTACCTAAACATGACGCTCTTTAGAACTCACTTTCAATATTATTGCAAATAACATATTCATAATGAGGCGTAAATAAATTTTCAAGATTAGCACCCTCAAGCTTGGGGTTTTGCATACTATTAGCACAATTTACATTAATAGAATTTATAGTAAAATCATTGCAATGATGCTTTTCATTCAAGGAGCTATCATGAATCACTTTATAAATTTCTTCATCACAGTTTTCAGATTCATGAATCTCAAGCAAAACTTCATAAGGATAATATAGTGCACTCAACTCACTAGCAATTGGTTCATCATGATTGGATCTTTTAAGTAGATTAGCAAGTGGATGGGGTTCCATATAAATAGATTTTTAGCAAGCGAAGATGCGAGCATACAGAAGGCACATGGAAACTCGAGCAACCAAAAGATCAATCAAGAAAAAGGCGAACGAAAAAAGAGCGAATAAAACGACAAATTTTTGCGAAGTGGGGGAGATAAGAACAAGAGGCAAATAGAAAATAATATAAATTGAAAGGAGATGAGATTTGTGATTAGGATCCTGATAGACGTTGATGATGTCTCCCAGGCAACGGCGCTAGAGGTCCTTTTTGATATCACTTGAACTAGTCAGTATTTCCCCAAAGAGGAAGGGATGATGCAACATAGCTACGATAGGCATTTCCCTCAGTTATGAAACCAAGGTATCAATCCAATAGTAGAACCAAGCAACACTATGTAAATGGTACTTGCACACAAAGAACAAATACGTGCAACGCGATGCATATGAGGGGTTGTCAATCCCTCTTAGGGTAATGGCACTAGAAATTGTCAAGTTGATAGGATAAAATTTGTGATAGATTGGATAAATAGATCTCAAATAAATGCGAAATAAATGATGCAAATAAAAAGTGCAGAAAAGTATTTTTGGGTTTTTGGAATAATAGATATGAAAATAAAAGCAAATAAAAATAGATCTCAAAGGAAAATAATAGACCGGAGCGCAAATATGATGGAGAATAGACCCCGGGCCCGTAGATTTCACTAGTGGCTTCTCTCAAGGAATAGCACACGGTGGGTAAACAAATTAATGTTGGGAAATTGATAGAACATCGAATAGTTAGGACGATATCTAGGTAATGATCAATATATAGGAATCACGTCCAAGATCAGTAGACCGACTCCTGCCTGCATCTACTACTATTACTCCACACACCGACCGCTATCCAACATGCATCTAGTGTATTAATTCATGAATAAACGGAGTAATGCAATAAGAACGAAGACATGATGTAGACGAGATCTATTCATGTAGGAATAGCCCCCATCTTGTTATCCTTAATAGCAACGATACATGCGTGTCCTGCTGCCCTTCTGTCACTAGGAAAGAACACCACACGATCAAACCCATCACAAATCACCTCTTCCCATGGCAAGAAAAATCAATCTAGTTGGCGTAACTAAACCAATGTTTTGAAGAAGAAATACCAGGCTATAAATAATCATGCATATAAGAGATCAAAACTCAAATTACTTCCATGGATATACAGATTTGATCATAAACTCAAAGTTCATCGGATCCCAACAAACATTCCGGAAAAAATAGTTGCATCAAATAGATGTCCAAGAGACCATTGTATTTGGAATCAAAATAGAGAGAGGAAGCCATCTAGCTAATGTCTACGGACCCGTAGGTCTATGGTGAACTACTCACACATCATCGGAGAGGCACCAATGAGGATGATGAACCCCTTCGTGATGGTGTCTAGATTGGATCTCATGGTTCTAGAACTTGCGGTGGCTGGAATTGTGTTTCGTTGACTCCCCTAGGGTTTCTAGAATATTTGATGATTCATAGGGTGAAGAGGCGGTGCGGGAGGCCACCGAGGTTGGCACAACCCACCCGGGCGCGGCTTGGCCCCCAGGCACGCCCTGGTGGGTTGTGCTCCCATCGGAGCCCCCCTCTGGCACGTCTTTGGCCCATCCTGGGTCTTCTATTCCATAAAAATTCTCCAAAAAGTTTCACCGCGTTTGGACTCCGTTTGGTATTGATTTTCTACGATGTAAAAAAAGCAAAAAAAACAACAACTAGCAGTGGGCACTATGTCAATACATTAGTCCCCAAAAATAATATAATGTTGCTATATTGTAAAACATCCAAGAATGAGAATATAACAACATGGAACAAAAAAAATTATACATACGTTGGAGACGTATCACACGTGCTTCCAATTTCTCCAGTTTCTCCTGGCATCCCTAGCCTTCTTCAGTGCAGCGTGTTCCACCTGCATTCTCCACTGCTCTGGAATGTTGAAGTGATTCATGATCTCCCGGAAAATGCTTTGCCGTGTTTCTGTGTCAGCCTTCTGAAACCCCAGCAAATTAGTGTTGAGCCTTGCCTTGCCAACAAATCCACACACACTCCTGAACCTCGTGCGTGCTTTATCTGGTTTAGTTGGAGCCCTAGACTTTAAATCGATGTTGGTTACTTCATGTACACCTTTAGGTTGGTGTGTGGGCTTCCTTGGAGCGTTCCTCCATGTCCTGACCGGAAGGGTATTTGCTGCAGCTCTATCCCGTTCCAAATTACTTGATCCCTAGGGTAGTTGGACTCAGATGAAGATACATCGCCTGAAGCATTAGTGCTGTCACTTCTAGTCAGCATCTATAGAAAACACATGCAGAACTCAGGAAAGGAGGATAAGCATAATGCTAACAATTTGGTATCAAGCTGTTTAAACATGTCATGCAATAATTTAGAAAATGTAAGGTAATTTGTTAAGTTTGTGTGACCCGGGTACCCATGATTTGTAAATCAATAGTAACTTATTGGAACAAATACAGCTTATATGTACTAGTTAGGAAGGTAGACAATGAACATATATACAGTCTCCATTATTTTATTGCCAATTTGGGAACATACAGAACAAAATAGGAAGAAGGATTGCAAGGAAATATGCCTCACCGTGATTGAGAGCAGTAACTAACAGGTTTTTTAATGCGAACCCAACAGGACCACATGAAGGTGAGGGTTACAGGATCGATATGCTCGAGGGTAGCTGGCAAGAAAACGTAGATGGCGAGGTGTGGGCAGCCGCGTGTTGGGAATGACAGTGGAGGTAGGGTTGACACCGAAGAGCGGGCATACGGCCGCGTTGAGCACGCCGAGGCCGGAGAGGGTTCTGCTGTGGATCTAGGGAAGGGGGGAGCTGGCAATGGAGATTAGGTGGACTAATTGAGTGAAACGCGGGCGGGCGGTGTGTGTGTGTGGGGGGGGGGGTGGCGGCGTAGGTGAAAAGGGTGAAAAATTATCACCGGTCATCGTGTGGAAAGGCCTATGCAGACGGTTGGCTCTAAGCGCTCATGTGCACAACCAGCATAATTTTGTTTGAAATGAAGATGTGCTAATTTTGAAATGAAGACGTGAGTTCATCATTTCGCCTCTAATTTTTTTCCATGGTAAGCAATCACCATTATACCACAGGTTAGATTTCGTGGCGCATTTCAGGTCTCGTGTGCTCTATTTAAGCCATATTTTGCATTTATCGTGCATTTTGGCATATAAATCAAATCCTAGCCGAAACTATATGTGCTCCTGAAAAGCATGAAGATTGATATTCGATCTGGGAGCATCCAACGGTGCAGACGTACAATCCGTGGGGTTTGAGTTCTAGTCAATCAAAACACACAACTCAGATCACGCGTGCAGTGGGGGGGCATCAGCCACGGTTTTGTAGGCACACAGATTTTGTGAGTGAATAGTGTGCTATTTGAATACATTTACATGAACTATCAACATACTTTTGTTTGAATGAAAACATGAGTTCATCGTTTCTCCTCGATTTTTTATCCACGGTAAGAAATCACCATTGTACCCTATGGTTCAATTTTCTGGTGCAATTGAGATCTCCTTTGCTATATTTGAGTCATTTTTGCATGGGTGTTAGCAACTACACATGGATGTTAGCAAGATCATTTTTGTGTTGCTTTGCGAGTTTTCATTCATTGTACAAGAAACGGGATTTTTTTCAAATAGTTCGACCATAGGGTGCGGCTAGAGGCATAGGCCTTGTTGCTATTTTAATTACAAGAAATTCATATAGAGTCTGGAAATAACGAAAATCGGTGTGTCACCGTGGCGTGCTCTCAGGATCCCATGGAAATTTTTTGGTAAAGTTTGGCACAAGTTTTGATGCTCACACCTTCCAAGTTGGGACATGGCACTTCAGACTCCAATCGTCAGTGACTACACCATTACGCGTCGAATTGTTTTCACGGTAAACAATCACAGATATACCATAGGTTTAATTTTCTGGCCCATTTCAGGTCTCGTCTGCTTTATTTAAGTCATTCTCTTGCATTTACCTTGCATTTAGTGCATATAAAATCAAAACCCTACTACAACTACATGTGGGTCGCTTTGCAAGTTTTCATCCATTGTCCGAGAAGCGGGGAGAAGTTTTAAACAATTATGCCGCGAGGTGCGGCCACCGGCGTAGGCCTAGTTGGTATTTTAATTACAGGAAATTCAAATGGAGTCCGGACATCATCAAAATCGGTGTGTGCCCATGGCGTGCTCTCACGACCCCGTGGAATTTTTTTGGAAAAGTTTTGCACAAGTTTTAATGACCGCTCCTTGGAAACTGGAGCATCTCACAAGAAGGATCATGGTTTCCAAAAGGAGACGTGTCAATTCAAACTCCAGTGGACGGTGACTTCATCGTTTGGCCTCACAAAAATTAACGGCATGCAATCACCATTATACCACGGGTTAGATTTTCTGGCGCATTTCAGTTATCGTTTGCTATATTTAAGACATTTTTTGAATTTAACATGCATTTTGTGCATATAAATAAAATCACAACTGGAACTACATGTGTTGTCGAAAGGGATGAGGATTATCGTTCGATCAGGGAGCATCCAACAGTGCAGACGTACGATCCGTGGGGTTTGGGTTCTGGCCAATCAGAACGCACGACTTAGATTGCATGCGTAACAGAGGGGGCTTCAGCCATGATTTAGTAGGCACAGAACTTTCGTGAGTGAACTATGTGCTATTGGAAAACATTTACATGAAGTAACAACATATTTTCGTTTGAATAAAAACATGAGTTCATTGTTTCGCCTCGAATTTGTTTCCACTGTAAGAAATCACCATTGTACGTAAAGGTTAGATTTTCTGGTGCATTTGAGATCTCGTTTACTATATTTGAGATATTTTTGCATTTACCATGCATATAGTCGCAACTACACGTGTGTGTTAGCAAGATCATTTGTGTGTCGCTTTGCGACTATTCATTCATTGTCCGAGAAACAGGAAAAAACTTCAAATAGTTCGATCGTAGGGTGCGGCCAGAGGAGTAGGCCTTGTTGGTATTTTAATTACAAGAAATGCATATGGAGTCCATAAATAACAAAAATCATTGTGTCACTGTGGCGTGCTCTCACGATCCCATGGAAATTTTTTGGTAAAGTTTGGCACAAGTTTTGGTGCTCACACCTTCAAAACCGGAGCATCTCACAAGAAGGATCATAGTTTCCAAACGTAGAGCGGCACTTCAGACTCCAAATCGTCGGTGACTACATTGTTTCGCCTCGTAAAGAACATTGTAAACAATCACGGATATAACCTAGGTTTGATTTTCTGGCCCATTTTAGGTGTCATCTGCTATATTTAAGTCATTTTTTGCACTTACCTCGCGTTTAGTGCATATAAAGTCAAAACCCTACTATAACTACATGTGGGTGTTAGTTAGCAAAGAAGGTGTACGAATCATTTGTGCGTCGCTTTGCGAGTTTTCATCCATTGTCCAAGAAGCGGGGAGAAGTTTCAAACATTTCGGCCGCGAGGTGTGTCCACCTGCGTAGGCCCAGTTGGTATTTTAATTACAGGAAATTCAGATGGAGTCCGGACATCATCAAAATCGGTGTGTGTCCGTCGCGTGCTCTCACGACCTCGTGGAAAATTTTTGGTAAAGGTTGGCACAAGTTTTGATGATCGCCCGTTGAAAACCGGATCATCTCACAAGAAGAATCATGGTTTCCAAAAGGAGACGTGTTAATTCAAACTCCAGTGGCCGGTGACTTCATGGTTTGGCCTCATAACAATTTCCATGGTACGCAATCTCCATTATACCACGGGTTTGATTTTCTGGCGCATTTCAGGTATTGTTTGCTATATTTAATACATTTTTTGAATTTAACATGCATTTGTGCATATAAATAAAATCACAACCAGAATTGCGTGTGCTATCGAAAGGGATGAGGATTGACGTTCTATCTGGGAGCATCCAATGTTGCAGACATAGGATCCGTGGGGTTTGGGTTCCGGCCAATTAGAACACACAACTCAGATCATGCGGATGGTTTGGTCGACATACAACTTTCATGAATGAACCATGTGATATTCGCAAACCAGATTGCATATCTTCTGTTCATACATACTAGAGTCAGATCAATTCAGTGTGCTACTTCCTTGATATAATAATAATAATAAACGGTTCAAATCCATCGACTGAGCTGACAGCATATCAAAGTCAACATATTAATGGTTCTTACATCAACAGAAAACCGAACATAACTCACAAATTCAGTACATGCGACAATTCTACATTGAATGAATTAAGTTGCAGTGTAGGCATAAAAACTAGTCTTACGGCTTAATTCCCATGTACATGGGGAACTGGAATCATTACATTGACCCCAAATGAACATGGCAGTTCTTATGCATGGGGTCTTCCGCATAGAAAATCTGGGTAGCATCGCTGGCAAGAATGAACGGGTCCGCATGATATGCCATCATTGTCCTGTTAACACAGGTCTTCCTGTAATCATCAACATTTACCTGATTAAGAGGGATCCATGTGCACATGAATAATGACACCTTAACATTCACATAGTTAAGCTCCCAAATCTCTTTGATGGTTCCACAGATACCCTTTTATCAGCTTCATCTATAGTCATGCATTCTACTCAAACAGAGCTATTCTGATGTGAGGTTTTCTAATCACATTCCTCAGTGTAGAACGTATAGCCATTTATGTCATATGCTTGGTACGTCAACATCATATGTGATGGCTTTTGTGCCAACCATGTAGCAATGTCATCCATGGATCCTTGCGCCAAATGATTCTTCAGCCATTCAGCATAGTTCTTTGTGTGCTCCTTCATCTCTGCATCTAATGGATACACCATTGGTAATAAGCTTTGGCGTATCTCCGCCAAGTGTTTGTCGGCATGAGCGCTGAGAATTGGGCTGTTAAGCAATACCGTCAAATTGGCTTTCTCTGATAATTCTCCGGGTGCAACCTTTTCCGTGCCAGCAAGGACCGGCTTACCTTCAGCCTTCCCTCATGGCGAGAGAGGGGCAAACCTATAGGTATTTGTTTCATGTATTTGGTGCAAAACTCAACCACCTCCTCCGCGTTATAACCTTGTAGGATGCTTGCCTCCGGATGGTTTCGGTTCTAACAATAACGCTTCAGTATTCCCATGAACCACTCGAAGGAATATATGTTGCAAAGAAACACAGGACCACAATACATTATCTCACCGAGAAGGTGCACAATGAGATGGACTATGACATCAAAGGATGATGGTGCAAAAAACATCTCTAGGCTGGACAATATTCTTGCAATATCCTCTTGCATATAATCCAACTCTTCAGAATCTACAACTTTCTGCCACAGTTTGTTGAAGAAATCACAGAGCTCAATGAGTGTGTTTCTTATATCTTTGTCCTTTAGATTCCTATTTCCACTAGGAGGATTTGTGTCAATATTACGTGGCAATCATGTGACTTCATGTGTCCCAATTTATTTTACCTGAGCTCACATCCACGAGACTTCTGATGTCTGCAAAGTAGGAAGAGTGTGTCTTACCTGAAAACAATAGTTGAAGAACTCCGATGCTTCTTTTGTACTGAAATTGTAAATCCGGCAAGCGTGGAGGAATTTGTTATCATCTTCTGCTTCACTCTTGCGTTTTGATTGAACACCAAGCATATCGAGCCGTGCACCATCACCATCCTTTGTTTCACCTTTAATCTTGAGTAGAGTACCAAGGATACTTTCACATACGTTCTTCTCTACGTGCATGACATCAATGCAGTGACGTACACGTAGAATCTCTCAGTAAGGTAATTTCCAGAACACCGATTTCTTGTTGAACACTTGATTCCTGGGTGTTTGTGTCACCGTTAAAGCATGGTTCTTGCCAAGCACACCATTAAATTTTTTGGGACATTTACATCTATGCCCCTAATTTGTGCCCACTCTCAGATTTACCCCTAATTTCAAAGCCTGCTCAAATTTGCCCCTCCGCTGTTAGGTGCACTTACAGAAATACCCTTCTGTGCTGTTACCGTCTGGCCAAAGCAGGTCAAAGCCGGTCAACGGGCTTTGACCGTCCTGAAAAAAATAGCAAAAAAATTCTAAAAAATCTGAAAATTTGTGGGATCAAAGATAATCAGGTTTGCAAGGTGCGTGAAAAGTTTCGTGCTGTTTGTATATTACAGGAGCTCGTGTCAAAGGAAAAACAATAAATATGTAAGCCTGTGAATAGTAAATTCAAAAAAATAGCAAGAAAATTCAAAAAATATGAGTTTTTTTGGCATCAAAGAGGCGCGAGTCTGCAAGCTGCGTGCAAAATTTTGTTGTGTTTGGACATTGGAGGGGCTTGTGGAGAAAAAAGCAAAATTTGGCTCGGGAAAAAACTTGGGAAAAAATGACTATTTTGTTTTTCCTTGCTAGAGCTCCTCGCATGTCATTTGATCACAAAAACTTGCAAGTACCTTGTGCACCCAAGCCACTTTGATCCCAAAAACTTTCATATTTTTTTAAATTTTCTTGCTATTTTATTTCAAATTTATTGTTCACAAGCGTGCAGATTAACTGTTTTTCCTCGCCACGATCTCCTAGAATGTCCAAATAGCACGAAAATTTGCACACACCTTGGGCACATGAGTATCTTCGATCTCACAAAAATTTAGATTTTTTAGTTTTTTTTCTATTTTTTTCTGGACGGTCAAAGATGTTTGACTGGACGGTAATGGTGCAGAAGGGCATTTCTATAAGGGCACCTAACGGCGGAGGGTCAAATTTGAGCAGGCTTTCGAATTAGGGGTATATCTGATTAGGTGGTTCGAGTTAGGGACAGAAATGCAAATGGCCCAATTTTTTTAGCCATGTTGTGGACCACCTCCCCATCATAAATTCTTGGGCCAAATCCTACCTCTGTCGTGCCATCAAATTCATCTTTCATCTTTCGGTACGGGTGATTTCTCCGTAAGAACCTATGATCACGTAAATACACGGTTTTGCGTGAGTTAGGAAGAAATCTACTAGCTGTCCTATCCATGCATGTGTCACGCCCTACATATCCCGATGTGTTGCCTAATGCCGGCATATCTTGAATGATGTGCAGCAGCATCGCATATAGGTCGAAAATCTCCTTTTTGTAAGCATCATAACATTTTACAGTAGGCTCTTTTACTCACACTTTCAGCAGTTCTTCTACCAGTACTGAAAGTAAATGTCGATGTCATTTCCAGGTTGCTTTGGGCCTTGGATAATCATTGACATCATAATGTATTTTTTATTCATACACAACCAAGGAGCTAGGTTATATATTCATAGAAGCACCAGCCATGTGCTGCATTTGGTGCTCATATCGCCAAAAGGATTCACCCCGTCAGTACACTCCCCGAGCCTTATACTTCTAGGATCCTTAGCAAAGTCTTTAAACTTGTTGTCAATTAATTCCCACTGAGCCCCATCTTTTGGGTGCCTCAGATATTTATACACAGTTCACTCTTGATGATTCCACTGCAACCTCCTTGCCTCTCTAGGGTTTGCGAATAAACGCCTCAACCTTGGAATTAAAGGCAAGTACCAAACAACCTTGAATGGGATTCCTGTATTGATCTCGTCGTCCAATTTGTACTTGTCCTTTGCTCTCCTGCTGTCACATCCCTAGTCTGGTATGACCTAGACTAGCTAGTCATTTGTGCATCATGTTTATATTCCATTTAAATTTGAATTGAGGATTGGTGGAACCCTCAGAATCATTTTTGAAAATGACCCAAATAAAAATTTCTCCAAAAGGGTCCAAGAAAATGCTCATGTTGCCCTCTGAAAATATTGGACAGAGATAAAAATCAAACCAATATTTTTAGGAGCTCATGGATATTTAATTTTGGCCATTTGGATTAATCCGATAATTATTTGCTTTGGATATATATTGTTGTATATATGAAATATGGTCCAAAAATTATGCCATTTATAAAGGAGCCCTGGAATATTATAGCTAGCTCCTGCAAAAATTGGCATAAGGTAGTTAAATGATTTAATATTTTAATTAAATCAAAACAAATGTCAGAAAAAAATAGAAAACAGAATTAAAGAGGAGAAGCTTACCTGGGGCTCCCCCCTGTGCAGCCCAGCAGCAGCAGGCCGGCCCAGCCAGCAGGCGGCCCAGCCCGCCTCCTCCTCTGTCGTCTTCCCCCCCTCTCGCCAAGCAGCTGCGTGCCGACGCGCGCGCGCTCCGCCGGCCACGCCACCTCCCTCCCTGCCTGCCTGCCTCTCCCCTCCTCGTCTGGATGCCCTGGAACGACGCCACGCGCCGCCCCGGTCCTTTTCCCCTCTCTCTCGCTCTCCCTCCTCCCCTGGACATCTCCCTCTCCCCGCGCCCGAAGCGCTGCCGCCGCCGCAGCTCACCACCGACGCGCTCCCCGCCGTCCCCTCGCCCCTCAGTGGAGTCCACGAGCTCCGCCACGACCCCCTCCACCTCCTCGTCGAGCCACGAACCTCCGGACGGCCTCCATCGTCGCCACCCTCGTCGTCTTCATCGCCGGCCACCGTAGATCTCCACCGCCCGCACGTCGCCGTCCGATCTCCCCCGAGCTCTCCGACGACGTCCTCGAGCCCGCCGTGAGCCCCCGCTTCGGTTCCCCCTTCTCCCTTGCCTCCCCGCGCTCTGTAGCTAGCCCGGCCATCGAAGCCGAGCTCCGGCCGCCGCCGCGAGCTTTGCTCCGGCGAGCTCCGGCCTCCCCAGCTCATCCCACCTGCCCCACCGGATGCGCGCGAGCCCCCGCTTCCCGCGCGTGCCCTCCGCTGCTCGATTGGGCGCCGGAGTGGCAATCCCGCGCCCTCCGCCGCGTTTGCTGCCGCCGGCGGCTAAACGCCGGCGTGTTAGCCCAGTTGACCAGGGGGTTTGACCTCCCCTGGCTCAATGACAGTGGGGCCCGTCCCTGCTAATTCGAGTTTAGGATTAGTTTAAATTTAATCAACCTCTGTTAATTAACCCTGACACTGACAGTGGGCCCCAGCGCCACTAACCTTCTTAATTAGGATTAAACTAACCCTGTTTAACCCCCTGACACTGACGTGTGGACCCCACACGTCAGGTTTGACCCCAGCCAGCCGCAGTTGACCGCTGACGTCGTGCTGACGTCATGCTGGCGCAATATATGATTTCTGGATTTAAATTAAATCAGAAAATTCCAGAAATTGTTTTAAACTTCAAAAATTCATAACAATTCAACCGTAGCTCAGATTAAAATAATTTATATATGAAAAATTATCAGAAAAATGTAATCTATCCATCTGTACTAGTTTCATGCATGACAAACCAACTTATACATGCTGAATATGAGAAAACACATTATGGCATATATAAGAGCCTACTTTGGAGATGCATTTGAGCTTATGGTTCAAATGGACTTCAAACCAAATGATTACTAGTTGCATTAGCTCAAACAACATCACATCTTCATGCCATGTTCATGCATCATATTGTTGCATATGTTTGTGTATTGATTGCCGGCACCGTTCCTTCTCGATAGGTCCTGCTCCGGAGTCTGTTCCAGAGTACCTGTCTATGAAGCAGTGCCTCCCTTGTTGATTTACCAGGCAAGCAAACCCCCTTGTTCATTTCGATAAAACCCTACTCTCTCACTCCTGCTCTCAGTTATTGCATTAGGACAACAACGATTCATCTGCTACTTTGTGCTGCGGTAGTTGAACCCATTCCTCTGCATGACCTGTCATTGCCACAGTAAATAGTTGAAACCCACTAGCATGTGTAGGAGTTGATTGAGCCATGTTGTGTTCCTACCATGCTATGCCTGCTATTGCTTAGAGTGTGTCAGGTCTGGTTCATTGGGAATGAATTGGAGTGTTACGATATGTTCTAATGCTGAGAGTGAAGTGTGTGAACACGATTTGGTAAAGGTAGCGGTGAGAGGCCATGTAGGAGTACATGGTGGGTTGTCTCATTGGAACCGTCCTTAAGCACTGAGTTCTATGTATGTTGTCCAATGACTCGATACTACCACACATTGGGTTCCGGTAACTCGACCCCTCTCGACTTATTAACCAACTTGGTCTCTGTCCAGGAGTCGCAACTAGTTTCTGGTGTTTGTAGGTAGTGCTATTTTTCTACCAAGTGGCACCCGGCAGGGTGGGCTTGGGACAGACTAGGCACACGTGGCACGGTGTACCAAGTGGCACCCGGATGGTGGGCTTGGGAACCCTGCTCACATCGTTTGGGGCCGTGAGCGACACCCCGGCCGGATCTCCTTGCGGATGGAACCCGAATAGGCGATAAACCTGGACTAGAGTCTTGTGTGGTTAGTCAGGTCGTGGCCGACACCCTCGCCAGGCTTCCGCTTGAAGGTTGCCGAGATACATGACGTGTACATGGCGGTAAGTGGCGAGAGCGTGTGTGAAGAAGTACACCCCTGCAGGGTTAACATGATCTATTCGAATAGCCGGGTCCGCGGTTATGGACTTCTTGGATGCTTACATGGTACATAGACAACTTGAAGTGGATACTCTAAAATGCTCAAGACAAGTGTGAGTGCTATGGATGGCCTTCTAGTAGGGAGACGGGAATGAGTCCATAGTAGTGTATTGTTTGGTGATTAGTGGACTCGTGTACGTTGTATCACCTCAAGAGTTTCTGGTAGTCGTAGAACAGGATAGCTACAGAGTCAAAGCTGGCTTGCTGCAACTAAACTCCACATTACCCTCTTGACACAAATGCATGTATGGTAGGATCTGATGTAAGTCTTGCTGAGTACCTTTGTACTCATGTTGCTTTATTTATGTTTTTGCAGCAGAGACTTCGGTCTTACTAGTGTTCTCATGGACTTCGACAAGTAGCTTGTACCTCAGCTACGATCTTGATCGGACGTTGTAGATAGTCAGGCTTTCAGCCTTTTCCATTTGTAGATGTCTGTACCCAGACATGTAATGCTTCCGCTTGTTGCTTGTATGCTCTGTATGATGGGTCTTGTGACCCCTGTTTGAAATAAATGCTATGATGGCTCTTCTGAGCCTTTATCTATTTGAGTTGTTGAGTTATGCTGTGATGCCATGTTGTACAGCACATACTTGCATGTTATGCGTACGTGTAATGTGTATTGCTATGTGTGGGATCTGACTATCTAGTTGTTTATCCCTAGTAGACTCTCTTACCGGGAAATGTCTCCTAGTGCTTCCACTGAGCCCTGGTAGCTTGCTACTGCTCCGGAACACTTAGGTTGGCCGGCATGTGTCCTTCTTCGATCCTGTGTCTGTCCCTTCGGGGAAATGTCACGCGATGAATACCGGAGTCCTGCTAGCCCGCTACAGCCCGGTTCACCGGAGTCCTGTTAGCCCAGTGCTACAGCCTGGATTCACTCGCTGATGACCGACACGTTCGATGCTGGGTCATGGATGCCTGTCCCTGTAAGTTAGTGCCACTTTGGGTTTACGACTAGCCATGTCAGCCCGGGCTCTTTATCATATGGATGCTAGCGACACCATCATATACGTGTGCCAAAAGGCGCAAACGGTCCCGGGCAAAGGTAAGGCGACACCCGTGGGGATACCGTGCGTGAGGCCGCAAAGTGATATGAGGTGTTACATGCTAGATCGATGTGGCATCGAGTCGGGGTCCTGACAGCGTTGGTATCAGAGCCTGACTGCCTGTAGGATTACCAAGCCAACTGGTCGAAGTTGAGTCTAGAAAATCTTTAGTTATGTAAGGGAATTGATTGTGGGAAGGAACGTAAGGCTTTTTTTACTCCTTTACCTCATGGCCTTCTGATCTGAGTCATCCTATCTTTCCTACGGGGTTAAGGAACTAGGCTTTCTCTTCCGTCTATCAGGATCACGTGTTACTACTCCGTAGTCCCATAGGATTGGTTGATCGGAGTCATACCCCAGTTTTTGAGTATTTCCGGTGTAGTCTGTTTAGTATGATCTCAGAACCTTGAGTAATGCTGATGAGTATGTTATTACCCCATTTTAGTAGGATGTCTCATTCTGAGCATTTTACTGCCGTTATGCTGCCGGAATTTCCCTAGGAGTTCGAGAGATACTAATTCCTTGTCCTACATTCTACAGTCTATAGTTGATGTTGATTCCGTCCCTGGTTTCGTTTCTCAGGATGTCATCAAGTTCTATTGTTCGTAGCCAGAACCATGGAGACGGTAGGGATGAGGATCCTCCCGACCAGCCTTCGTTGGCAGAGTTCATGTTAGAAATGGAGAGGAGCAAGCGTGAGTCCAACCGCTTGTTGGCACGTATCGAGGAGAACACCGCACATCAGTCCAATAAGTCTGTGACCATTCATGACTTCATTCGCTTGCACCCACCTACCTTTCATCATTCCATCGAGCCACTCGATGCAGATGACTGGCTCCGTAGCATCACCCATAAGCTGCGTTCTGCGAACGTAGCTGAAGATGACAAGGTCACCTTTGCCACATACCACCTGGAAGGTCCTGCTAGTCTTTGGTGGCAGAACTATGAGGCTATGCTTCCAGCTGGCCAGATTCCTACCTGGAGAGTTTTCACTGAGGCTTTTCGCGAGCGTCACATTCCCCAGGCCCTCCTTGATCGCAAGAGAAAAGAGTTCTGTAGTTTCACCCAGAATAAGATGGCTGTTGATGCTTATAGCAGAGAGTTCGAGAACCTTGCCCGCTATGCCACAGAAGAAGTGTCCACGGACGCCAAGAAGCAGGCTAGGTTCCGGAAGGGTCTCAGTCCCAAGTTGCGTCGTGATCTCCACCTGCATCATTGTGATACATTCCAAGCTCTTGTGAACAAAGCCATTAATGCAGAGACAGCTCAGCTCACTTACGAGGAGTCTCGTAAGCACACCCGTGATTTGGGATCTTCCTCTGGCTCTAGTTCCCAGAAGCGCCGGATTTGGGTTCCAAACTCCGCTCTTCCTTCCGGATATGCACCGAGGTCATCTCATGTGGTGCTCTCCCCAGCTCAGTCATATGTTCCACCCAGGCCTACTGGTAGACCGCTTGTCAGTGCGGGTCCACGTCCAACCTCAGGGACTTGCTTCACATGCGGGAAGCCAGGACACTATGCACGTGACTGCTCTCAGACTAGTTATGCTCCACCCCAGCCCGAGAAGACTGTTGGCTGTGTTAAGCCATCACGCAAGATGATCAGTGTCAAGTCAGCCCCTACTGAACGTGGACGTGTGCATCACGTCTCAGCTAAAGACGCTCATGATGATCCGGATGTCGTTCTTGGTACACTCCTTGTCAATTGTCACCCAACATCAGTTCTATTCGATACTGGAGCATCTCACTCCTTCATTTCCGAGAGCTATGCTAACTTGCACGACATGTCATTTTGTGATATGCCCTCTCCACTAGTCATTCAAACTCCCGGATCCAAATGGCAAACCTCTAGTGTAAGCCATGGTAACGAAATCCTTGTTGACAGACTTGTATTCCTTGCATCACTTGTAGCTCTCAAGTCCTCAGATATTAACATCATCTTGGGTATGGACTGGATGACAGCTCATCATGCCAAGATTGATTGTTACACCAGATCTGTTCAGCTTACACACCCATCTGGCAAGATAGTCACTGTCTCCACTAGAGTTGCAAAGCGTCAGCTCTATTCTCTTAATGCCAGCCCTCTTCTAGACCTTGAAGATATCCCGGTAGTTCGTGACTTTCCGGATGTCTTTCCAGAGGAACTGCCAGGTGTTCCCCCTGACAGAGATGTAGAGTTCGTCATAGATCTTATCCCAGGAACTGCTCCAATCTCTAGGAGACCTTACAAGATGGCACCCTTAGAACTAGCCGAGCTTAAGAAACAACTTGATGAGTCCTTGCAAAAAGGGTTCATCCGTCCTAGTTCTTCTCCTTGGGCTTGCCCCGTCCTCTTTGTCAAGAAGAAGGATGGTACGGACCGGATGGTTGTAGATTATCGTCCCGTTAATTTGGTCACGATAAAGAACAAGTATCCGCTCCCCAGGATCAACGACCTGTATGATCAGCTCGCTGGATCCTCAGTCTTCTCCAAGATGGATTTGAGGTTAGGATACCACCAAATTAAGATCAGAAACGGGGACATTCCCAAGACAGCCTTTGTTACTCGTTATGGTCAGTACGAGTACACCGTCATGTCCTTTGGTCTAACTAACGCTCCAGCTACATTCTCCCGCTTGATGAACTCGATCTTCATGGAGTACTTAGATAAGTTCGTCGTGGTTTACCTCGATGATATTCTTATTTACTCGAAGAACGAGGAAGAGCATGCCGAACATCTTAGACTTGTGTTAGAAAAACTCAGAGAGCACCGCCTTTATGCCAAGTTCTCCAAGTGTGAATTTTGGTTGCCAGAAGTGACCTACCTAGGCCACGTAATTTCTGGTAAGGGCATTGCTGTCAATCCCGAGAGAGTTCAGGCTGTTCTCGATTGGACTCCACCTGAGACCGTTAAACAAGTTAGGAGTTTCCTTGGTCTAGCCAGCTATTGTCGCCGCTTTGTTGAAAACTTCTCCAAAGTAGCCAAACCCCTCACGGAACTTCTCAAGAAAGATAAAAAGTTCGAGTGGTCCCCACAGTGTGAGTACAGTTTTCAGGAACTGAAAAGACGCCTGACTTCTGCTCCCATACTTGTGCCACCGGATTTCACTAAAGACTTTATTATCTACTGCGATGCCTCACGACAGGGACTAGGTTGCATTCTTATGCAGGATCGTCATGTGATTGCCTATGCATCTCGACAGTTGCATCCACATGAGGATAATTATCCTACACATGATCTAGAGCTTGCAGCCGTAGTCTATGCACTCAAGACCTGGCGACATTACCTTCTTGGTAAACGTTGCGAGATCTACACCGATCACCAGAGTCTCAAGTATATCTTCACCCAACCGGATCTGAACCTTAGGCAAAGACGTTGGTTGGAGTTAATCACAGATTATGATCTAGGGATTACCTACACCCCAGGCAAAGCCAATGTCATGGCTGATGCTCTAAGCCGTAAATCCTATTGCAACAATCTCATGTTGCAGCAAGGCCAACCACTTCTCCATGAGGAATTCTGTAAGCTTAATCTTCACATAGCTCCTCGCGGATTTCTTTCTACCTTGGTGGCGAAACCTACCCTTGTGGACCTTATCATAGAAGCCCAGAAGCATGATACGGGGATTACCCGGATCAAGAGAAACATTGCCCAGGGTATTGCTGGTAGTTTCTCTATAGATGATCGAGGTGTTGTTTTCTTTGGAAACCGCCTGGTGGTCCCCAAGAAGCTACATCTGCGACAATTGATTCTTAAGGAGGCGCATGAATCTCCTCTCACGATTCATCCCGGTAGTACTAAGATGTATCAGGACCTACGCCAGAGGTTCTGGTGGACTAGGATGAAGAGAGAAATCGCTCAGTTTATTGCTAACTGTGACGTTTGTCGTCGCGTTAAGGCAGAGCATCAAAGGCCTGCTGGCACCCTTCAGCCTTTAGCTATTCCTGAATGGAAATGGGATAAAGTTGGTATGGACTTCATCACCGGCTTTCCCAGGACCAAGAGAGGGAATAACGCTATCTTCGTAGTCGTTGATCGTCTTTCCAAAGTGGCTCACTTCCTTCCTGTTCGAGAGAGTATCACTGCTAGTCAGCTTGCTGACTTATACATTTCTCGAATAGTGTCACTTCATGGTGTTCCACTAGAGATCAATTCAGACCGTGGCAGTCTTTTCACTTCTCATTTCTGGGAGAGTTTCCAAACTGCCATGGGAACCCATCTTTCCTTCAGTACCGCTTTCCACCCTCAGTCGAGTGGTCAGGTGGAACGGGTCAATCAAATTCTCGAAGACATGCTCAGAGCTTGCGTTATCTCATTCGGTATGGATTGGGAGAAATGTCTTCCTTTTGCCGAGTTTGCTTATAACAATAGCTATCAATCCAGCCTCAAGAAAGCTCCTTTTGAGGTTCTCTATGGACGAAGATGTCGAACACCTTTGAACTGGTCAGAAACCGGTGAAAGACAATTCTTTGGACCGGACATGATCCAGGAGGCAGAAGAGCAAGTTCGCATCATTCGTGAGAATTTGAAAACAGCCCAATCTCGTCAAAAGAGCCAGTACGATCGTCATCATAAGGATATGACTTATGAACTTGGCGACCAAGCTTACCTTCGGGTTACTCCTTTGAAGGGTACCCATCGTTTCGGTATCAAGGGCAAGTTGGCTCCTCGTTACATTGGTCCCTTTCGCATTCTCGCTAAACGAGGAGAGGTTGCCTACCAATTGGAACTACCCCCACATCTTTCTCGAGTTCATGATGTCTTCCACGTCTCTCAACTCAGGCGTTGCTTCTCGGATCCCATCCGCGGAGTGGACCACGAAACGCTTGATCTCCAAGATAACCTCACATACCGAGAGTACCCGGTTCGCATTCTTGATCAAGCCGAGCGTGTTACCCGACGTCAGAACATCAAGTTTCTCAAAGTTCAGTGGTCCCATCATTCCGAGAGAGAAGCTACTTGGGAGCGAGAAGATCGTCTTCGACTGGAGTACCCCGTTTTCTTTCCGTCGACCCCTGAATCTCGGGACGAGATTCTTTCAAGTGGGGGCGAGTTGTCACATCCCTAGTCTGGTATGACCTAGACTAGCTAGTCATTTGTGCATCATGTTTATATTCCATTTAAATTTGAATTGAGGATTGGTGGAACCCTCAGAATCATTTTTGAAAATGACCCAAATAAAAATTTCTCCAAAAGGGTCCAAGAAAATGCTCATGTTGCCCTCTGAAAATATTGGACAGAGATAAAAATCAAACCAATATTTTTAGGAGCTCATGGATATTTAATTTTGGCCATTTGGATTAATCCGATAATTATTTGCTTTGGATATATATTGTTATATATATGAAATATGGTCCAAAAATTATGCCATTTATAAAGGAGCCCTGGAATATTATAGCTAGCTCCTGCAAAAATTGGCATAAGGTAATTAAATGATTTAATATTTTAATTAAATCAAAACAAATGTCAGAAAAAAATAGAAAACAGAATTAAAGAGGAGAAGCTTACCTGGGGCTCCCCCCCTGTGCAGCCCAGCAGCAGCAGGCCGGCCCAGCCAGCAGGCGGCCCAGCCCGCCTCCTCCTCTGTCGTCTTCCCCCCCTCTTGCCAAGCAGCTGCGTGCCGACGCGCGCGCGCTCCGCCGGCCACGCCACCTCCCTCCCTGCCTGCCTGCCTCTCCCCTCCTCGTCTGGATGCCCTGGAACGACGCCACGCGCCGCCCCGGTCCTTTTCCCCTCTCTCTCGCTCTCCCTCCTCCCCTGGACATCTCCCTCTCCCCGCGCCCGAAGCGCTGCCGCCACCGCAGCTCACCACCGACGCGCTCCCCGCCGTCCCCTCGCCCCTCAGTGGAGTCCACGAGCTCCGCCACGACCCCCTCCACCTCCTCGTCGAGCCACGAACCTCCGGACGGCCTCCATCGTCGCCACCCTCGTCGTCTTCATCGCCGGCCACCGTAGATCTCCACCGCCCGCACGTCGCCGTTCGATCTCCCCCGAGCTCTCCGACGACGTCCTCGAGCCCGCCGTGAGCCCCCGCTTCGGTTCCCCCTTCTCCCTTGCCTCCCCGCGCTCTGTAGCTAGCCAGGCCATCGAAGCCGAGCTCCGGCCGCCGCCGCGAGCTTTGCTCCGGCGAGCTCCGGCCTCCCCAGCTCATCCCACCTGCCCCACCGGATGTGCGCGAGCCCCCGCTTCCCGCGCATGCCCTCCGCTGCTCGGTTGGGCGCCGGAGTGGCAATCCCGCGCCCTCCGCCGCGTTTGCTGCCGCCGGCGGCTAAACGCCGACATGTTAGCCCAGTTGACCAGGGGGTTGACCTCCCCTGGCTCAATGACAGTGGGGCCCGTCCCTGCTAATTCGAGTTTAGGATTAGTTTAAATTTAATCAACCTCTGTTAATTAACCCTGACACTGACAGTGGGCCCCAGCGCCACTAACCTTCTTAATTAGGATTAAACTAACCCTGTTTAACCCCCTGACACTGACGTGTGGACCCCACACGTCAGGTTTGACCCCAGCCAGCCGCAGTTGACCGCTGACGTCGTGCTGACGTCATGCTGGCGCAATATATGATTTCTGGATTTAAATTAAATCAGAAAATTCCAGAAATTGTTTTAAACTTCAAAAATTCATAACAATTCAACCGTAGCTCAGATTAAAATAATTTATATATGAAAAATTATCAGAAAAATGTAATCTATCCATCTGTACTAGTTTCATGCATGACAAACCAACTTATACATGCTGAATATGAGAAAACACATTATGGCATATATAAGAGCCTACTTTGGAGATGCATTTGAGCTTATGGTTCAAATGGACTTCAAACCAAATGATTACTAGTTGCATTAGCTCAAACAACATCACATCTTCATGCCATGTTCATGCATCATATTGTTGCATATGTTTGTGTATTGATTGCCGGCACCGTTCCTTCTCGATAGGTCCTGCTCCGGAGTCTGTTCCAGAGTACCTGTCTATGAAGCAGTGCCTCCCTTGTTGATTTACCAGGCAAGCAAACCCCCTTGTTCATTTCGATAAAACCCTACTCTCTCACTCCTGCTCTCAGTTATTGCATTAGGACAACAACGATTCATCTGCTACTTTGTGCTGCGGTAGTTGAACCCATTCCTCTGCATGACCTGTCATTGCCACAGTAAATAGTTGAAACCCACTAGCATGTGTAGGAGTTGATTGAGCCATGTTGTGTTCCTACCATGCTATGCCTGCTATTGCTTAGAGTGTGTCAGGTCTGGTTCATTGGGAATGAATTGGAGTGTTACGATATGTTCTAATGCTGAGAGTGAAGTGTGTGAACACGATTTGGTAAAGGTAGCGGTGAGAGGCCATGTAGGAGTACATGGTGGGTTGTCTCATTGGAACCGTCCTTAAGCACTGAGTTCTATGTATGTTGTCCAATGACTCGATACTACCACACATTGGGTTCCGGTAACTCGACCCCTCTCGACTTATTAACCAACTTGGTCTCTGTCCAGGAGTCGCAACTAGTTTCTGGTGTTTGTAGGTAGTGCTATTTTTCTACCAAGTGGCACCCGGCAGGGTGGGCTTGGGACAGACTAGGCACACGTGGCACGGTGTACCAAGTGGCACCCGGATGGTGGGCTTGGGAACCCTGCTCACATCGTTTGGGGCCGTGAGCGACACCCCGGCCGGATCTCCTTGCGGATGGAACCCGAATAGGCGATAAACCTGGACTAGAGTCTTGTGTGGTTAGTCAGGTCGTGGCCGACACCCTCGCCAGGCTTCCGCTTGAAGGTTGCCGAGATACATGACGTGTACATGGCGGTAAGTGGCGAGAGCGTGTGTGAAGAAGTACACCCCTGCAGGGTTAACATGATCTATTCGAATAGCCGGGTCCGCGGTTATGGACTTCTTGGATGCTTACATGGTACATAGACAACTTGAAGTGGATACTCTAAAATGCTCAAGACAAGTGTGAGTGCTATGGATGGCCTTCTAGTAGGGAGACGGGAATGAGTCCATAGTAGTGTATTGTTTGGTGATTAGTGGACTCGTGTACGTTGTATCACCTCAAGAGTTTCTGGTAGTCGTAGAACAGGATAGCTACAGAGTCAAAGCTGGCTTGCTGCAACTAAACTCCACATTACCCTCTTGACACAAATGCATGTATGGTAGGATCTGATGTAAGTCTTGCTGAGTACCTTTGTACTCATGTTGCTTTATTTATGTTTTTGCAGCAGAGACTTCGGTCTTACTAGTGTTCTCATGGACTTCGACAAGTAGCTTGTACCTCAGCTACGATCTTGATCGGACGTTGTAGATAGTCAGGCTTTCAGCCTTTTCCATTTGTAGATGTCTGTACCCAGACATGTAATGCTTCCGCTTGTTGCTTGTATGCTCTGTATGATGGGTCTTGTGACCCCTGTTTGAAATAAATGCTATGATGGCTCTTCTGAGCCTTTATCTATTTGAGTTGTTGAGTTATGCTGTGATGCCATGTTGTACAGCACATACTTGCATGTTATGCGTACGTGTAATGTGTATTGCTATGTGTGGGATCTGACTATCTAGTTGTTTATCCCTAGTAGACTCTCTTACCGGGAAATGTCTCCTAGTGCTTCCACTGAGCCCTGGTAGCTTGCTACTACTCCGGAACACTTAGGTTGGCCGGCATGTGTCCTTCTTCGATCCTGTGTCTGTCCCTTCGGGGAAATGTCACACGATGAATACCGGAGTCCTGCTAGCCCGCTACAGCCCGGTTCATCGGAGTCCTGTTAGCCCAGTGCTACAGCCTGGATTCACTCGCTGATGACCGACATGTTCGATGCTGGGTCATGGATGCATGTCCCTGTAAGTTAGTGCCACTTTGGGTTTACGACTAGCCATGTCAGCCCGGGCTCTTTATCATATGGATGCTAGCGACACCATCATATACGTGTGCCAAAAGGCGCAAACGGTCCCGGGCAAAGGTAAGGCGACACCCGTGGGGATACCGTGCGTGAGGCCGCAAAGTGATATGAGGTGTTACATGCTAGATCGATGTGGCATCGAGTCAGGGTCCTGACACCTGCACTTGTATCGTGCATGGTTGCATATGGGACATGCACGCAAATATTTGTACTCACCATGGTACACTATACAATTTCTCGCACAAGTGTGTATCTTCTGTACTTCAAGTTCCAATGGGCAAACATTTTTCTTTGCTTCGTTCGTGCTTCTGGGAGCACATTATCTTTCGAAAGAATTTCTTTGAGAAGACCGAAAAACTTTGTGAAGCCCTTGTTCGATAGACCGTTTGCTGCTTTAAATATGAGAATCCCCAAGGTGGCACTCAACTTGGAATATTTCTTTTTGCAACCTGGATACAATTCTTTCTTGGAGTCTGCAGCAATGGTTGGCAGATCCTTGTACCCAATCATATCCTTTTCTGGGCCCTTGAAATATGCTATCTTAGCAGCAAAATCTAGCATATCAAGATCATCGTCATCGTCTGCGTCGCCATTATGGATTTCTAGTGGGCGTTTCGTCTTTTCAGTGTTCCACTCATAGCTTGAGGCCTCAGCCCTGATGTTAGATTCAACATCCATGTGACACTGACCGGGGTTTGGCATCTTGCAGCCCTGGGCATATTCATCCATGACCTGCTCTTCACCGTGTCTGGTCCAATGTGTATACCATCCATGAATCCCCGGGAGAGTAAGTGCCACTCAACATCTGTAACTTCATGTGTCTCTGTATTGGCACAATGACTGCATGTACACATGATGTAATCCTCATCACCAATTCTCTTCTTTGTACTTTTAGCCAAATTAATGAACGTTGCCACGCCACTGATAAAATTTGAGCTTCTCCGATTGTTCATCCATTCAGATCGTACCATCTACAGCACACGAAGGGTAAGTAAAAACAAAACAACAACATCAATACACAGATTAGCTGATGCCCAAAGATGTGTACATAAATCACAAGGTTATATTTTCATAATTGCTGAGGGCGCTCCATATTGTTATCCATGCGTGCAATGACAAAAATTAATGGCCAGTGAATTTACATGCAGAGTACTACATCACTACCCTTAGGAATTGAATACCTTAATTAAGCCACTCACGAAAATAATACCTTAATTAATTAGCCGCACGGCGACCTCCACCTAGCAGACAGAGAAGGGCGATGTGGCGGCACGCCGAGACAGCAGGGTCGAGGAGCTAAGCTTAGTGCATCTACCTCCTGAAGTTCGACCTCCACTATCCCGCCATCGACCGCGATGGATGTGCTCCAGTCACGCCGCCGCCGACCTCAATGGTTGAGCTCCTACTATCTCATGCCACAGACCGAGGATTGACCTCCTATGACGCTGCCACCGTCCACCGACTGAGGATTGACTTCTTTTTCGGTAGCCACTGCCTCGGCCATCGCCGCCACCATCTCTATCTACATTGTGGCTATTTTATTTTCTGACAGATATCCGTAGAGCGGCTTTTTACATGGTATTACTGTAATGCAATTATATTGCAGCCCCATATGTACAGGGTAGTACATTACATACGGTTATGTCACGGCAACCGTGTATCACTTATGTTGTCTGCTCACACGGTTTGGTGCGGAAATTGTGTGTGAAGTTGTAATACCTAACACAAACGACATGTATAAACATTGTGCCTTATACAACATATAGTGCGATACGTAGTTCCCTACCATTAGCTTATCCCCACAGTTTCCCCACTTTCCCCAAATCCCTAGATAGCCTCCAAATTCCCTCGCGTGGCACTGACATTGGGGGAATGTGGACGAGTGGTGCTGATGGTTTCGATGCGGCTTCTCCTGCCCGTATCGCCGCTCTCGGCAGCGCCACCACGACAGCGGTCACCACTGAGCACTTGCCTAAGGTCATCAGGAGGCAGGTGTACTATGGATCTGAATCGTCCCGGCAGGTTCCAATCTATCCCGATCTTTTTTAGCATGTCCAAAGTAGCTCCCTACCGAATCCGTCCTGAATGACCCCCTACGAAAGCGATCCGCTGCCGAATCCGAAGCATGAATCTAGAATCCCGCAACACGAGTTCGACTCCGAGTGTTTGTCCACCGAGAAGACCAAAAGTTGATTTGTGTGCACAGGCATACTCCCGCTCGACGTGTATGCACAGAGGGATTCAACATTGGTAGGCGGTTTCTCATTTGCCCCTTAGAGGTTAGTGCTAAGTTCATCATTTTACTTGAGTTAATGCCATCACTCATCCTGAATACTATTTAAAATTGGTAGGTATATGAGGCTTGTGCCTTTGTTAACTGGTTGGATGAAGAATGGCATGGCAGAGATTGAAGTGTTATGACCAAGATTGCAGAAGATAATGTAAAGCTGCAAATGAAACGGGCTGATCTGAAATTTACAATCAGTACGATGAAGCAAGAAAGAATCAATCACATGCAACAGATGAAAGCAAGAGACAAGAAGGAACTAGCATGTGTAGTTGTGGTTGTCGCATTAGCAATGTTCTATGCGCTGTTTCCAATGATGATTAGGGGTTTTGTTTGACATTATTGCTAAAGCACATCCAGATGTGCTTTAAGTGATGCACATCTAGGTCCTATGCCATTGATGTTACGCGAAGATTCATGCAGATATTTTCCTTTGTCTTTTTTTCTTTTCCTTTGTAGTTTGATTATTACTGGCTTCATCAATAAGAAGAGCTCAATGTATTCCTTACCAACTATCCTACCCCGTTCGTACCGGTGCATAAGTCACATTACGAAAACTAAATAATCCCAAAACTCGTTTCTTGTTTTTGTCCTAAAAAAGAAATTAGCCAATAGGAGTCCTGCATCTAGTATGCATTTGAGGACTCCAGACTACTTAGCATAATATGAAATGAACAATTCTCTACATGCAATGGTATTGATTACCAAATAATCATCAAGTTATCTTGTTTTCCTGCCACCTAGGTCGCCGGTACGGAGGGAGTAGTACTACAAAAAATGTTTCTTTCATATTACGACGCTCCAATGCATGTGCGTCATTATCACATTGAGAACTACGCAACCCCGAGAATTTTGAGCAACTGGGTACAAATAATTGCGGTGGATTATATCAGCAGTTAGATAATACGTCCATCCCCTGCTTCAATTGGCATTCCTCTTCTCTGCATACCCTGCTTAAATGTCCACCATCTTCATCATCCCTGTCCGGCCGCGCTACACACTTGCACACACTCTGCAATCTCACTTTCTCGTGGTTTTTATACGACCGCAGCGATGTCAAGCGACAATGAGGACGATAGTTCCGCCAGCAGTCTGGCGCCCGATGATAAGTCAACATTGGAATCATCCCTCTCGTCTTCCATGAGTCCAGCATCAAGCTCAGACCTCGGTTATATCTGGATCATGGAAGGGACACCGCCTTCAGAGTCTTCAGACGACAACCAGACGGACGAGGAGCTATCAGAGGATGAAGAAGATGACGATGATGATGTGGAGGAGGAATGGTCGACCATGGAGGAGGATGATGATGATAACAACGATGACAACGACGACGTCGATGATGAAAAGCCAACGGTCAGCAGCAAGAAGTGTCCTCGCCAAGACGATGTCGCAGGGCCACCAAACAACAACAATAACAACAAGCACTAAATTAAGCAGACATTATATATCTTTGTTTCCATTTGCCCATATTAATTCATTATCTCTATTTCCCTTGTCAATCTCATCGCAGATGGTTAGTAATACGTATTCAAGAGAGATCTTTTATATTATCAACCATAGGTTGGTTTCTTAAATTGTGTGCCCTGTCGAGCACAAAATTCACAAAAGGCCCTACGTGCTGTCTATAATGATCGCACACAATTCTGATTACCGACCTGTTTGCCGGATATCGCACACATCTTGTTACGCTGAATCGTTTGTGTTCAACTCGATCATCGCAAATAGTTCATAAACTGTATGTCGTAAATCGCACACACCTTCATATGGTTGCCTATTTCTATTATTCTGACTCATCGCAAATAGTTCATACAGATCAACCGTATGCCCCGCATCACAAACGCAACTAAAAGCTGAACTGTGTTTGATGTATCCACCATCGCAAATGTTTTGCATCTTTTTCACGGTTTTTTACCTCGCCATTTGTGATTAATGCATCGCACACAGTTTCGTCGAAGGTCTCTGATTGTAGTGTCGCATTAGCAGCATCCTGCAGTAGTGTAGAAGCAATGAAATCTAGACACCATATGAAAGATGGAACAAATATGATGATGATGAATGTACCTAGGGTAGGGTCGTAGGCCTGTCCTAGATGTCCTACCCAAGGTCACTACCCTAAAGTCAGGTACATTCAAGAATCACGTTGGACTGCAATCCACTCGACCAGCTATCCCACTCGGATACCCCAATTCACCTCGACTATTATATAGTCATTCGACCACATGAATAATAACTCAGAGAAAAGAAGGTCTAAAGCCACCCAGGACAGCAACGGTCAGGCATTCACTCTATAGTGTTAAAGGCCATTTATATCTCTTTATATCTAGTGTTACCAATAACGCCTTGCCTTAATGTATATTGAACCCTGTATAACTGAGTGCTGGAGGGGTCCAACGAACTCTATATAAGCCACCCCCTCCTCGGGTACATGGGTTAGTACCCTTGTAATTATCACGCATATTCTAGTCGACCAAGCCTCCGGGCACCGAGACGTAGGGCTATTACTTCCTCCAGAAAGGGCCTGAACTCGTACATCTTGCATCCACAATCTCACCGTAGGTAGGAACTTGCCTCTTCCTACGTACCCGCATCCTTACTGTCAGACTTACTCCCACGACAGTTGGCGCCCACCGTGGGGCTGGTGTCTTAGCGACTTCTGGTGAGATTGCAATTTCTCCGATCTCCATCAACATGTTTTCTGGCGGTGGTTTGGCTTTGGGCCGCGAGATCCGTCT
The DNA here is from genome assembly GCF_018294505.1 of Triticum aestivum. NCBI lineage: Eukaryota > Viridiplantae > Streptophyta > Magnoliopsida > Poales > Poaceae > Triticum > Triticum aestivum. The sequence goes on from NC_057803.1 coordinate 243,009,820, forward strand.
CGGCGCGCTCGTTTTCATAGCCGACGACTCCGCCTGGCTCAAAGAGGCCCCCCTCGCTTCATCGGCGCCATTGTCCTCTTTGTCGGGGCCGCTCACACGACCTTCTCTTACACCGCAACGAGACTTATCCCCCGATGCACCCGTCTACTGTCGCAGATCTGCTTCAACGCCACCGACAGCCATCGCACCCCCGATGCCTACACGGTGCCGCAAGAGAGGTGGTACTTCATATCTCCTCAACTTTTTGATCTCAACCAAAAAATAGATCTTAACTTAGTTACTCTACTTTCTTTTCAGCTCTTAGAATTTAGTTCTTAGTGCGAAGCAAACAATGGCTGCTAAATATCATTTCTTCGGTTCCCCCCTTTTATGATCACCATACGATCAGAATACATGCTTCGTGTCATAATAGCACTACTTGACCCATCAAGCTAAACAAGCTTAGTTGTTCAAATACGAATCTTATATTATTAGAATAGATTCGTTTAATTGGTCAGCTAAATGTTCCTAAATTAGTTTTGAAAATGCATGTTCGCCGCTCGGGTGCGTATATCTATAGGGCGCCCACGGTGGACCGGCCCACCCTGGGATTTTGGGTCATCCCAGGCCCCAATTCCCCTCTGTTCTGCTGCGCGCTTCCGATCTCTACTCGTCCCCAGCCGCCTGCCTCACCGGCGACTTGCCGTCCCCGGACGGCATGACCCTAGGAGGAGAAGCCGCACTAACAGGAGGTCAGGAGCCACTCGCCCAACAGCGTCACCGCTGCCCAGGTGCACCGCCGTGCGTACCTTCCCAGTCCGTTCAGGGCTCAGGCGTGCAGCACCCACTAAGCCAACCCAATTTATCCTGAGATAAGTCCTCAACACTCAGCAGCCACTCCTCATCACCCATTTTATAATTGATTCATTACTCATTAGGCAGGACTGTCGTTAGGGTTTGTTGTGTGCTCAGTGCTACCTACACTTAATGGTTCAGATGTAGTTCGGTAATGTTTAGTACCTGTAAAGTTCATAGGTTTTTTAAAATTCCGGCCCTAGGAACAGACACTAATCATTTTGGATTGTTGGTCGTAGTGACATTGACCCAGATTACTACTGCAAGCTAGGTTTGTTGACAATTTTACTTGTCTTTCTTACTCATTCGATATAATATCCAATTATTCACGTCGATTAGTTGCAAACAATAAGTGCTAGACAAACTTCTTGATTCAGATTTTGGATAGTCTCTTACTGCAGTTACAATTCTACATACTTGTCCTAGTAAGCTCACAAGTAAATGATTGATTCACTACATCTATGCTTGCATGGTGACCACAGGTCCCCGAGTGAATTTCATTTAGGATCATTCGACCTTCTTCTGGAGAAATGCAATGATGAGTGACTCCGGTAACACTCTCTCTATAAAGCTGCCCACTTATCACTATGTAGGCTTTGGACCGACGAACTATCTGGCGGGCCTCATCTTCGTCTTCAGGGGATGATTACTAAAACCTCCATTATCAGGTCGACTATAGCTGGAACTTCAATTTCAGTCGGATTGGTTAAGCTTACTGGTTGTGGGGGCTCCTCCGTAAAGGGATCTTCTTGAATAGACGGGGTATGGAGATGCTCCAAGAACACATTACTGGGGATAGGTTTCCGAGTGGAACATAACTCTGCCAGATCATCAGCGGCTTGATTCTTGATTCGAGGTATGTGGTGGAGCTCTAACCCTTCAAACTTCTTCTCTAGCTTTCTTTCTGCGTTGCAATAACCAGTCATAGCTGGGCTCCTGATATCCCATTCCTTCATCACTTGATTTACCACCAAGTCTTAGTCATTGTAGACCATCAGGTGATGGACGCTGAGTGAGATAGCCATACGCAACCCATACAAAAGTGCCTCATACTCGGCTTCGTTATTTGAAGAATCAAAGTGAATCTGGAGGACATAGTTGAGCTTATCACCACTTGAGGATACCAGAACCGTTCAACATCTTGGATCCATCAAAGAACATAGTCCAATGCTCCAAGTGAATATGAGTTGATTGCTGCTGTTCAATCCACTCGACGAGGAAATCTGCTATTGCTTGATACTTGATTGCTTTCTTTGCCTCGAACTTGATATCCAAAGGAGGGAGTTCAATCGCCCATTTGGCCACTCGACCAGTTGCATCCCGATTGTTCAGGATTTCTGATAATGGAGCATCACTAATGACTGAAACTGAGTGGTCTGAGAAATAGTGTGCAACTTTCTTCATGGTCAAGTAAATTCCATAGACTAGCTTCTGATAATGCGGATATCTCTGCTTGGACGGAGTCAGGACTTCAGAAATATAATGCACTGGGCGTTGAACCTTGTAGTCTTTGCCTTCTTCTTCCCGCTCGACTATAAGCACCATGCTGACAACTTGTCCAGTGGCCACGGTATACAGTAGTAGAGGCTCTTAGCTGACTGTGGTAGCGAGCAATGGCTGGGTGGAAAGTAGGGCTTTGACCTCTACAAACGCTCCTTCGACTTCAGGAGTCCACTCGAACTTGTCAGCCTTCTTCATCAGTCGGTAAAGAGGTAATGCCTTTTCACCGAGATAAGAAATGAATGGACTCAACACAGCCAAACAACCAGTAAGCTTCTGAACATCGTGCACATGCATATGGCTTTTCATTCGGAGAATTGCTCCCACCTTTTCTGGGTTTGCCTCGATCCCTCGTTCGGAAACGAGGAAACCAAGAAATTTTCCACCCAGGACTCTGAATGTGCACTTTGACGGATTGAGTTTGATATCTTATCTTCTTACGTTGGCAAAGGTCTCGGCGAGGTCAGTCAATAGGTCGGAACCCTTGCGTGACTTGACCATGATGTCATCCATGTATGCTTCCATGTTCCGACTGATCTGAGTGAGCGGGCACTTCTGAATCATGGCATGAACGGAGCACCAACATTCTTGAGGCTAAAAGGCATGGTAACATAGAAAAAACAACCGAATGGGGTGATGAAGGCCGTTTTCATTTTGTTGGGTCCATACAGCCGGATCTGATGGTACCCGGAATATGCATCCAAAAAGGACAAGCGCTCACACCCCGTAGTTGAGTCGATAATCTGGTCGCTGTGGGGGTGAGGGAAATGATCTTTCGGGCAGGCCCGATTGATGTGCTTGAAATCAACGCAAATACGAAGCGAATCATCTTTCTTGGGGACCATAACAACATTGGCGAGCCACTCGGAGTGGTATATCTCGCGGATGAACTCAGCTGCCAGAAGCCGAGACACCTCTTAGCCAATTGCCTTCCTATTTTCCATGGCGGACTGGTAGAGAAGCTCTTTGACATGTTTCACTTTTGGGTCGACGTGCAAACGGTGCTCAGCCAATCCCCTGGGTACACCCGGCATGTCAGATGGTTTCCATGCAAAGATGTCCTAGTTCTCACGGAGCAACTGGATGAGTGCTTCTTGCTATTTCTGTCAAGTGTTGTTGTGATGTGGGTCGGAGCGGCACCGGGATCGGTCGGGTGAACATGGACAGGCTTTGTCTCACCAGACGTCTGAAATGCAGACTCTGAAGCAGGCTTCTTAGCTCGCAACAAATCACTCGGATCTGCATTTTTCAGATACTCTTCCATTTCCACTATTGTCATCTGCTCATCGCAATCTTCGGGCCCTTCTGGAGGCACTGTTCAGCCCTTTGCCTATTTCCTGTGACTGTGATCACGCCCCTAGGGCCAGGCATTTTCAACTTGAGGTACACGTAACATGGTCGAGCCATAAAACGAGCATATGCAGTTCTGCCCAGAATAGCATGATAGGCTCTGTGGAAATCCACCACCTCAAATGTCAACTTTTCTTTGCGGTAATTCTTTGAATCACCAAAAACCACATCAAGAGTGATCTGACCGAGTGAATCGGCTTTCTTCCCTGGGATGACTCGATGGAATCGCATGTTGCTCTCGCCGAGCTTGGACATCGGGATACCCATCCCTCGGAGGGTCTTAGCATAAAGAATGTTCAAACCAGTGCCACCATACATCAGAACCTTTGTCAGTCAGGTGCCCCCAACGATTGGGTCGACCACTAGCGCTTGCCTCCCAGTGGTAGCAACGCGCGTTGGGTGATCTGACTGGTCAAATGTAATAGGAGTTTTCGACCATTTCAAATACGTCATAGTTGTCGGAGCAACCATGTTCACTTCTCTATTGATAACTTTCAGTCGACTTTTGCTCTCGATGTCAGCAAAATTCACTATAGTGGCATTGACATTGGGATAACCTTCATCGTCCTATTTGTCCTTCTCCTTATCAGATTCCTTCTCCTTTTCACCGGGCTGACCCTCTGTGAAGCTCTGAATCAGGAGTCGACACTATCGAGTGGTATGCTTGGGTAGAATTAAATTACCCTCTGCATTTGTTTTGGTGTGTTTGTGGCATGGCAAATCAAGAACATCATTTATTTTCTTGGGTATCCATGGCCCTTCAGGCTTCCCCTTGAACTTCCCTTGATTCAGGACTGCGACTTCAGCAGGACATGCGGCTTCAGCTTTGCGCTTTTGCTTCCGACTGGAATTTCCTCCTTTAGTGTCTTGGGCGACTGTTCTTGCCACTGCGGAGTCGGTCTTCCTCTTCGCTGTTAGTGTACCGATTGGCTATTTCCATCATTCGGGCCAGGGTCATGTCTCTTGTCCGACTGACCTTCAGGTTAAGCTCTCGGTACCAAACGCCCTCTTTGACGGCGCAAACTGCTTGGTGCTACGACATGTTTTCCACTGTGTGATGAAGGGTTTTCCATCTCTGAATGTAATCCCTCAAGGTCTCATTCGGTTTCTGGATACAATGTTGTAACTCAGTCAGCCTAGCATGTCGCTTGCAAGTGCCCTCGAACGTTTTGATAAACAGTCGGGCCAACTCTTCCCAACTGAAAGTACTGCCAGGGGCCAACTGATTCAGCCAAGCTCTGGTCGAGCCCTCCAGCATTAGGGGGAGGTGCTTCATGGCTACATCATAGTTGCTACCACCAATCTGCACTGTCACTCGGTAATATTTTAGTCAAGTATCAAGCTTCGATTCACCGGTGAACTTGCTCACGCCCGTCGCTAACCAGAAGTTGCATGGGATCTCAGCAACTTGGATAGCTCTACTGAAACACTTGGGACAAGAAACATGCACTCGACTTAGACTCGGGTGATGAACATCTTGTCCCTCTCTATGTACCTGACCTCGGTCGAGTAGATTTTGTACGAGAAGAGATCTCACATCAAACCTAGGTTCTCTTGGGTCGACTGGGGCTCTCCGCTCATTACCATACGGGCACCTGTCATCATATTGCCGGGGCGTGTACGAATCGCCCCTCGGGGGAGGTATTGGCACTCGATGGTGGTTATCACGGCCGAATTAATGATCATACTATCCATGGCCCTGATCCAGGTGCTGATCCTGGCAGTGCCCACGATCCTCACACCGCGGAGGCGATCTTGGACTATGAGCCGACCGAAATGTGTATGTGATCACAAATCTGCTATGGATCCTATTGCACGACTGAGGAACGACAGAGTTTTGTTCCCCCGCTCCCTGGAGCAGCGCTCGAATCTGCAGCAAACCTCTCCCAGCCTTTGAACGGGATGGCTGAATTGATTCTGCTATACGGGTTGCAGCTGCAAGATTCTGGATCATTGTACGATATACCTAAGGTTCAGGCGAAAACAATTGTCGATGTCGTCGACTGGATTCAGGGGTGTGAAGACGGGCGCGCTCATCGAGTGAATGTTGTAGATTCTCCAGTCGCGCGCACTCAGCCAAGGTGGCTAGGCGTGCAGCCTCCAAGGCCCAAGCCTCGGAGGTCTCCCCAATGATGGGGGTGTGGAGCGCCTCCATGTTGCAACGATGCAGCTCGTCCCTCTGCTCCGAGGTGAGGGCTTCGGGATGATATTTTTCGTGACCATACGACAGGCGGCTGCCGCCATCACCACCGCCACCGCCACTACGACGGAATCCAGGACGGCTGCATAGCATGTCGACCATGAGGACTTCCGCCACAAGTTCACTACTCCCTCACTCAAAAAGAGTCTCCGTGGAACCAGTTGACAGGTCGAATAGTCCATAGAGAGATTCATCGGGCTCAGTTGCTGCAACTTGAGGGGTGTCTGACTGGCGGGCCACCTCATGCTTCACCCAATGGTGAAGCCGCGATCGGCCAGATCTTTTGCGACGACATACAACAGCAAGGGCGGACGACATGGGAGCCGACCGATACTGGGTCGATGGCTGCCGCAAGAGGACACCGCAGGCACTCGCATGGAAGTGCGCCGCCCTGACAGTTGGCGCCCACCGCGGGGCTGGTGTCTTAGCGACTTCCGATGAGATTGCAATTTCTCCGATCTCCATCAACATGGTTCCTGGCGGTGGTTTGGCTTTGGGCCGCGAGATCCGTCTCGGCGCGCTCGTTTTCATAGATGACGACTCCGCCTGGCTCAAAGAGGCCCCCTTCGATGTCGAGGCCCATCTCTAGCAGTGGACGACGTAGTCTTGGTAGGCGCTCCGGCATGGTGGAGGACGGTGGCGATGGATGTGGTGGAGGACGGCGGCGATGGATGTGGTGGAGGACGGCGACGATGGATGGGGTGGCGGATGGAGGCTGGTGTGGGGATGGTGTTCTAGCGCGGATGGTGGAGGAATGGGAAAATGGAGGGAGAGGTACGGGGAACCATGTTTTTGGGACGCGCCTGTCTGAAATATGGGAAAGCTACGAACTTAGCCCCCGTTTAAAATTTGGACGTCTCGTCAGTTGGGGATACGACGGTAATCTTGCATCTCGCCAATATTTGCCCAGAGCGATTTTGGGCGAGGAGAGGGTGGTTGGCGCCCATGGTTGGCGCCCACACTGTATGAACGCGGCTGACAGGTAGGGCGGTTGTGTCACGTCTGAGTGAAGTTACAAACCTGCCCCTATTGAAAATGTTTGCCTACATCGATTTTGGCCGGGTCAAGTTTGTTTTGCCGCCCAGCGTGTATGAATGGGGAAATGGAGGGAGAAACAGAGGTCTTTCGGACGAGCTTGAATCAAATGTGTTTTGCCGCCCATGTTTGGCGCCCACTGTGTCGGAATGGGATCAGAGGCGGTCTTGTCATGTATAATTGAATTTACTATCCTACCCCTATTTAGAGCAGTGGAAATCGAGCCGATGGATTGTCCGTGTAATGGGTAGACAGTAATTTCCATCTCCCAAACACTTGGCTTCAGGCAGCCGACATGGGAGTGGACATTTTGCCGCTTCTTTCGAATTTTGGGACAATAAGCATCCACGTTTACCATGGCAACTAAATTCGAATCCATTTTGTATTCCTATATGAATCTTTATAAATGATTATATGTGTTTTTATATATCTTCAAAAGGACAACAAAGATGTATTCCACTGTCATATATGAATATGGTTTACAAATGCCAATACTCAAATTCAGAAGCTAGAATCCAGTTTAAGGTGAATTCGAATATTTGGAACACTTCATGTCCAACTCAAATGTCACACGCAGCATAATGTGTACTCCCATTTAGATATGTACACAAGCGATGTATTAAGATTCAAATACCAAGTCAATCAACCAAGAATGTACAGAACTAACAGACATATAAACACTTATAGAGTATATGGATCAATAATATCAACTAACATACATAAGCCAGGCCGTTGTACTTTTCTTTGCTACAACAACATCCTTTTTTAGCCAAGCTACTACAACATCTTGGCCCTTCCCGATGCGTTCCACTTATGGTCCATCTATACTACTAGTATTGCTGAATGCACATTCAGCCCGATTGGCATATTTGTAGGTCTGGCACATCAATCAAAATGAAATGTCTCCGAGTCTTATCAAGTAATACAGACTTGTGCTCAAAGAAAATTACAAACCAAAAACCAAAAAACAAAAAACAATTATTACATGATCTCTAAAACAAATGGTTTGATTGATTACATGAACAAACAACACAAAGGTTATTCAAAGATGGAAAGAACATTTCACCTATGATTTACCAAGTGGGAATTTAATCTCCTTTTTTCCTTCAGGACCTTAACAATGTGGTCTGTCTCAGCTTGCTTCGTTTTGAAATCCACCAAATATTTAATGGTTGTCTTGAGTACTGCTATTGATTGTGCTGTTTGCTTCCTCAATATGTCAACTTCATATCTAAGTGCAGAAGTAGAATCTCTTTCTACCACTACTTTAGCCTCTAGAGCATCAGCAATTGGCAATTCATAATGCACGATTGAGCCAGTGCCACTGCTGTGGGATGATACAACGTCCATGGGGACCTCACTCTTTGATCTTGGGCTAACCTGTTTTGCCATTAAAGTTCAGATTGGATTCAGAAAAGTTGAAGTTAGCAAAACATCTCAACTGGGAGTTATAACACCAGACCAGTTAAACAAACAAGGAATTAAAGAGTTTCAATTCGATGCTGAAAAGTAGTTATTAACATCATTGTAACCCGTTGTTGCAGCAGCAAAGCAGCTAAATAAACAAATAGCTATTTAAGTTCAGGCAAAAAGGTAATTCTTAATAGTAAGTGTCAAACACATAGATAGTCGCAGTCTATAATAGGATTAACAGGCTGCGCCATTATGTAATCAGTAGCAAACTAAATTAAGCCAAGCAACATAATTGAACAATTTTGCAATAAGTGGCTAACTAAAATTCCGAGAAGCAGGTAACTAAACTTACGCTAGTTCTTTCTACACGCACACTGCAACTTCTTTTTCGCTTACAAGGTTGTATGAAGGATTCCATGGCATCAATTGCTTGGATACGCAGTCCCAATACTTCTTTCTTCCCACACTGCATTGGTAAGTCGAATGGTTAATCTGGTAAGATGGTGCATCCTTGATATGTTATATGAGGACGTGTAGTTAGACTAGTTGTAGCCACACACATCACACTGGCTTTTACTATATATTTCATGCGATTACTTTTGGCATATCGATATCTAAGCAATCTACAATAGGATGAAAAGGATGTCATCCTTCACATTGTTGGCGAACTCAGTACATAGAAACAAGCAATTCAACCATTCTGTGGGTAAATCAAAAGCGCCATTGGAATATTTTTCACTACCCCTATCATACACGCAAAAAGGGGCGACGCCACCATAGGGGCTGGTATGGGCGGCCGCCTCGGGTGGCTCAAAAGTTTGCACCTAGTTTGAGTCATCCTGGTTAGCCCAGGCTAGTTTTGTTCGTCCCAACGCACAAGCAGGCAATGTAAAAAATGAATAAAAATGTTTCAATTTGGATAGGCTAATAACATAAGTGCAATCCAGGCCCTATAGCAGGCTCGCGGCCCAAACGAGCGCCTCCCATATCGATCGACAACAGGAAAAATCCCAATTCATCCGCTCCAGCCTCTAGTCTGGTTTGCTCCTAACCTAGCTGCCGCTGGACAGACCGACACAGCACTTCCTCGCGCCCTCGTTGGAGGGCGGTTGCCGGGCTTCAAGCGAATGGAAAGGACAAGCAGATGAAGATCCAACCCTGGGTGTAGCCTGCGTGGGAGGCAGCGGCGGCAGCACGGGCATGGCATCGAGCTTGCAAAAACAGACAGTCACAGCTTGCAAGAGTAGCATGCGCAATGAGCAGGTACATCACATCCCTGATTATATCTAATTCAACTCTTCAATTTCTGGCCAATAGTTAAACCTGGCGGTGTTGTAAAACTGCTTGTATGTATGGAATCTATGAGAAAATGAAACAGATTTCTACTTATTTTATAACTCCCCCAATCAATACTGAGCTGACTGAATCTGATGAATCTAATCAAGTTTCCGGTGCAAACATCCAAGCTCATGTTGTTCTTGAGCTTGAAGTGTCTAATGAACAGACTGCTAATGGAGGATTTGATGCAAAGATTTTACATGCTCCTGGTGATGAACATATAGTCTCTAATGAGGCTTCTAATGCAAGCATTTTGCAAGCTCCCATTGAAGGATTTAGTGTCTAATGATGATCTGCTATGTTGAGAGAGACATAGAGATTTGCAGGCATTGATGACAAGCAAATTATAGTGCATTTTCATGGCTTGAGGAAACGTCGAGGACATCTACCAGAAAGTCCCCGTATCATGACAACGTAGCATAAATACTTTTCTAATCTGTTGTTTGAAACTATTGGCATACTTGTGCAGGATAGATATATTGATATGCAGTTTGCGCACTGGTTATAGGTGCAATTACAATTCGATATTTTCAGCCAGAGAACGAATAATTCAAGCAGGTACAGACCATGTATGTAGTCCTTGTACACCATGTTGCATTTTATGTTTTTTTGGTGCTTGCATCATTTAGTGTTTATAATCTGAACAACTTTGGATCTTTAGCTGGTTTTCAAAGTGCATGTAGCTTCACATTTCTCAAGTTATGTTGATTTCCGGAGTGCAAGTGCCTTCGTATTTTTTAAGTTAAATGTTCGCCCCTGGTAACTTGAATTCGTGGATCCGCCACTTCACACAAATCATACACAAATGCCAGTACGAATTAAATGAAATGCAGGGAGTTACACTAGCTTGTTGTACAGGCTCACTGCAGCTCTACTTGTGCTTGGGATGTTCCATGTACAAGTCCATGTTACCACTAGCTTGGATGTGCAGGCCTGGTGCTCCTTGCATCCCCCCTCTGCATTTTTGACACAGCGAATGGCTGATCAAATAAGAGGAATCGACCTTGCTGTTGTACCGGAGGACAGATACTTACAAGGCTATACGAGTGTGCAGGATGTGTACCAGATCCCGTAGCGCCGTCATGCTTCGCTAAAAAATGTATTTGCTTGTTTCAGATGATATCTCCAAAAGAAATAAGAGTGAAAGTCAGAGTTGGATAGGCGTGTAAGCTAAGAGAGCAGTGAAAAGATATCCAAACATCGTTGGAACAGTGCACAAGGGAGTGATGTGTGGTAACCTAGCTCGGGCCAGCGTTTGGGCATGCTCGCCTAGCTAGAGTGCGGGTCATTTCAGATCCGTTGAGGGGGATGCGCTGGCGTTGGCTGGCCGCGCACGGATGCAGTTCTTGAGTGGCAGCGGAGCACTATGATGCGGTGGATGAGACCGTTGGTGAAGCCCCAACAACCTCGGTGGGTGGAGGCCCGACGGTGTGCTCGGTGAAGTAGCCCCGGTGAGCTGGGAGACGGCATCGGTGAAGAGCACCTAATACGGTGGAAGTCGGTGTTTGTGAGGCACGTCGGTTGCGGCGGCCAACGTTGTCGGTGGACCACCCGGTGCGGTGGACGAGGGCGTAGATGAGGTAGCTCAGGTGCGGTGGTGAAGCGCGACCGTCGTTTCATCGTCGTTGTCCGGCACATAGGTGGGGAAAGAGACGAGACGAGGGGCGATTCGAACTTTGCTTGGGTTGGCGGCGAATTAGGGATTTGAGCAATCTGGGCATGCAAGGGGACGGTTGAGAAGGGAGATTTTGCAGGGCTGGAATTGGGGCCGCCAGATATTTCAATCCGAAACGTGGAAGCGCGAACTTATTTTGTCGTTGTCCTTTTTGGGGGGGGGAGGGGGAAGGGAGGGAGGGGTGGGTGGCTGGGTGCTAAGCGTTCGTCTGACACACGCGACCACCACGACACGACCCTGGTCTGCCTGGTGCGCCTACATTTGAGAATGCAAACGAATCTTCTTTCATTTGCAAATGAATCTGTATGTATTACCATGCCCGTGTTTTCCTTGCAATAATTAGTCATTCGAAATGAGATACTATAAATTAATTAATGATGAGTTATTTGAAAAAAAAATCAAAACGGTATCCACGCTAATGTGGATTAGAGTGTGTGTCACATGATTAATACAAATTCATATGTATATGATGAGCACCATGGTAGTGAGAAAACTTTTGGATGGATCCAAACATATGACCTACAAAAAAGCACAACAAATCGAGTCAATGTCAACTTTTCGAAACCTAGTATGGCATGAATTCGAAATAATTACCCATATGCATGGTCCTCAGTTCAAATCTTACAATGTACACCAAATTGAAACATCGATATTAAGTATCGTACTATCTACATTCAACTGTTATTTTCAGCCCCCCCCCCTCGCCCGCACACACGCTACATACTTCATGTATTGGTCAATCTTCCTCTCCTAACCACCTTAGAAAGCTATCGGTTTCCAACACACATCCATTCTTTCCCTCCATGTTTCGATCTCTAGCTCTCTCAACTACACAACCCCCTTGTTCCACTCTGTTACGAAATGTATTTACCTCACACACCCGCCATTGCACCCCATGCCGAGCTCTCTCTCTCCCCCTCTCCCTCTCACCCTCTCGCGCTAAATACATGCATTGCCTATCTAGCCCCAACCTCTCGTGCGCACGCATGCATGTTGTCTATCTAGGTCACTCCCTCGAGACTGTCTCACTCTTTCTTCCGCACGGCGGGTCACACTCGCTCAATCTCACTCTCTTTATCTGAGTCTCGTTTAACCTCGTTTTCTTTCACACAAAAATGATATATCTCCCTGTTCGGGCCTCAATCGACACACTCTATATTCTCTCATGCAGATTGTCTATCTAGGTCAATCCATCGAAGCCGCCCCCACTCTTTCGACCTCATGGCGGGCCACGCTCTCTATCTCTCTCTCCCTCTCTCTCTCTTTGTATGTCTCAATGGATCTCGCTCTTTCCCGGACAAAAATGATATATCAGCATGTTTGAGCCCAATTTGACTTATTCACATTGTATACTCTCTCACGCACATTGTCTATCTAGGTCACTCTCTCCAACCCGTCTCACTCTTTCGATCGCACGACGACCCTATGTGATCGATTGACCTTGCTTCCTCCCACGCACAAAATATATCTACACGTCTATGACTGGATCATCTCTCAAGCTCTATCTTACAGCCCTCACCCTTGCCAAAAGCTCAATCGGACAATATCTCTTTAGAGCATATATATTTGTTCAATGAATGTCGGACCACACTCACTTTGACCACACTCATCTATATGTCTCTCGATTGAGCTCGCTTTCTCACGCCATATCTTCCACACATTGAAGCTACCTCTCCATCCCTCGCAAAGTCAGAGCTATTTACATTGCGAGGGGCACGCCAACCTTGGATTAATTTGTGTAGGCATTTATTCCGGTCGGTTTAGATTATATTTTCGTAGCATTCGGTCATCGCTCTCTCGCACGTCCTTTCTCGCCTACAACGCCACACCATGGTATTATTGCCAAAAACTCTATTGTTCTATTTAATTATTATCAATAATCTACAAAACTACACACCAATAGGCCACTTGGAATGGAACAAATTTCGGCCCACAAATTAAAGTGCTACAAACTACACACCGAGGGGCTCACATGTCATGAAACAAATTTGGACCCATATACAAATTAAAAAATAAAGGACGAGGATCGAACATGCGACCAGGACCTTCAAGTCGCACGTCAATAGGCAACATACGTAGAACAGCAATGTTTGTTGTACCTCCCTTTGTTCACATAATGTTTTTATATTACCACAGCCTATTTAATTGATAACATGTAATATTATTTTTAGTACTATTCGCCTTCACTTACTGGTGGCTTCCATGTGTGCTATCTGTCTCTCCTACCGTTCTGCGTTTAGACGCACGAGCAAACACGAAGAACTCGCGGACGATGTTGCCGTTGACCATATCTTGACGCGTTCGCAAGTTACGGCACCAGTTTCACATGCTAGCAGCACTAGTCAGTGTGTACGTGCAATGCAGGTTAATTCAGAAGTATATTAAGTGCATGTGGATATTAAGTAGGATATTATTTGCGTGTTATTATGTGATTAGCACTATCTATGGCATGAAATTAACTGCACGCTAAACGTGTTGAGCGCTCGACATTGAAGCAGTCTAGGTCATTGGATGAGAAGGAATACATGTGGCTTGATGACGTTTTATATTTAATTTGATACGGCTCTAGCAGAACATTTAATCGATCAAACCATAGATTTCGTTCAGACTGACTCCGACTTTAAATTATACGACGATCGATCTAAAATAAAAGGAAATGATAAACGTTCGGATTTTAAGCATGGCAATCCAAACTTTTTTCATGGCAAATTTAGATTACGCGGTGGCGGCGGGGGCGTCTTGCGGTGGGAGGCGGCTCCTCTGCTGTGCTCTGTGTGTCGTCGGGCCACTGACCGACGATGACGGCGGCGCCTTGTGCCATTGTTGGTGTACTCCTGGACGTTGGTCTAGCTTCAAGGAAGGCCATAATGTTCTGGACTTCAAAGCAAGTCAACTGGCGGGAGGAGGCGACTAGCGCTAGTGCAAGGAAGCGGTCAACGACGGCCATCCATGCCGCTGAGGGGGCACTAGTACCCGCGCGGGGACATGCGCTGTTAATGGCGCGGCGGAGACATTCGTGTGCACGGGCACCGGACGGGCGCGCACGTTAGTGCACGCGCAGGCGCATGCGCTGGCAGGTGCACGGGCACCGACACGGGCATGCGCATTAGTGCACGCGCAGGCGCATACGCTGGCAGGTGCACGGGCATGTGAAAGTCAGCGGGGACCTCATGGAACCCTGTGGCATCCAGCTCAGCAACAATGTGCGGCTCCCAGCCCATCAATGCCACGGGGATGGGTGCTGGCGCAGTCGGGGCGACAGGAGCGGGGACAGGCACGACGTCTTCCCGGAAAGCCAGTTGAAGATCGTCCCAAAGCGCCTTATGTTCTTGAGACTCCGGCTGGGTGTCTTCCACAGGAAACTGGAAGACTAAGGGCAGACCATCGTGATGCGGCATCGCGTACGTTTAGGTCAGGCTGGTTGGAGGTAGCGACAGGAGAATCGGAGAGGAAGAGAGAAGATTGTAGCGATACCGGGTAGTGTGGGGTTGATTTTAAACTGCGGCACCAGCGACATTAAAAGTGGGAGCAATTGGGACGAAGGTGGGCGGCGGAGCCTGGTCAAAGGGCTTGCCCCCCGGTGAGCCTGCACAACGGTCTGCTCGCACGCCTCCATGTCAGTCGGCGCAGTGGTCTGCTCGCACACCTCCCATTGACTCACACGCTTGCTCGGACGGCACCTGCAGATGAGAAGCGGGACTCGTGGCGGCACGTAAACGCCCACGGTTTCAATAGTGAAAGCGTTCACCTTAACGTGACAGGTCTTTGTTCCAAAATGCCTTGGCCTTCATTTGTGCAACTTGTCATAAGCAGCTTGTCTCAAATTGAAGAAAAAAATTACGAAGTAATATTTGTGCCATATCATGTGACCATGCTCAGTTTTAACAATTTATGGTCACTTTTGGATTTTCTGAAATTTAAGATCCAGTATTCGAAACAATATCATAACCTGCATCATGCAATAAATTTTCAAGCCATACATCTATCCTGTTGTATTTCTTAAGAAAGGATTAGGTCAAACATTTTGCTTAGTTAGACTTCAGACAAGTTATATATGCAGAGCAAAAGGATAATCCCTTCCTACCAGTGCATTGCCTGATATATTAACTCAAGTACTAGGCACGAACAAACGGGCTCAATTCTGTGCTCATCCTGGTGTAGTAGTAGTAGTACTAGGCAATGCAGTTGACGGGTGACCTTGGCGAGCGGCGACCGAGGGAATTGAACCATGCTCGGCACGGTAGGTAACGTTGTCTAGTTACTAAAGCATCCGTCTGTTGTTCATCGGTAGTCATTATGGACCGGGGACATGAGGGGAATTTCCTAGGTCTGGAATTCTATCCGCCAGATATTTCGACTCGAAACGTGGAGGCTCGACTGGTTGGGGTTGCCTAATGTGCGTACCACGCACGCCACTTGAAGGACACGAGCCCGGTTTTTTTAGGATCAACACGAGCCAAGGTCTGGCTGGTATGCCGTTGGGTCCTACCATTCGAGAATACGGAAGGAACCTTTTAAATTGCCGAACGAATCTATGTGTATTACAATGCCCGTATTTTCCTTGGAAATACTAATCTCAACATGGTAATTTATTTATGACAAGTTGTTGAATTAGAGTGAGTTTGTGATATAGTGATCTCAATGTGGATTTCACATTTCATGGTATCCCTGGTAAGTTTTTCAATGCAAATTCAAATTTAAAAGATGAACAATATGGAGGTGAGAAAACTTTGTATGTATCAAGCATATGACCACACACACACACACACACACCCACACACGAACACAACAACAATCCAATAAGTATACTGCATCTATTTTTCCAAACCATGCATGTATGAAATGAATTCAAAAATACTCCTTCTGTTCCTAAATATTAGTCTTTTAGAGATTTCAACAAGCGACTACATACGGAGCAAAATGAGTGAATCTACACTCTAAAATATGTCTATATACATCCGTATGTGCCAGTCCACTTGAAATTTCTAAAAAGACTAATATTTAGGAACAAATGGAGTAAATTGTGAGACACGCATGGTCCTCAATTCAATATTTAAAACGAACATGAAACTAAAACATGAATATTAAGTCTAGTACTACAGTACATGCAAATGTTGTGTTTAATTAGGCAGAGCTATGATTGTCAGGGGTCACCCGCTCGACCTTAGATAAAATTGTGAAGCTATATTTAGGGTTGTTTAGATTATATTTGTCCCCACCCTCCCAACCACAGATTGGTTGTGCACCCCCACCCCTCCTCCTTGGGAGAATATCATGTGCCCCCATACCTTAGATGCTATATGCCGATACGAGTTGCTTGGAGCTTGTAGATCTGAGATATAGCAGCTCACATGATGTCTTTATATTTTTACAGGAAACCTTGATGAGTTTGAGAATTGCACACAATTTGTACAAAAACTACTCAGATGCCCTTGGATCCCATATCCAACGACCTCGAAGCTCGTATCACTGTAGCATCTAAGATGAAGGAGGACATCATATTCTCCTATATGTAAGAATATCATGTGCTACCACACCTTAGATGCTTTGGTGATACAAGCTCTTCGGAGCCGTTGGATTTGTGACCCAACACCTCCTCGGTGGTTCGAATGGGTTTTTGCAGAAAAGCCCCCAAAGAGTTCGACCACTGCTTACAAGCACAAAGACTGCTCAGATGTCATTGGATCTCAGATCAAGCGACCTTGAAGCTCGTATCACCGTAGCATCCAAGCTGCGAGAGCACCTTATGTTTTCTCACACGGGAGAATATGAGGTGCTCCCGCACCATAGATTCTATGGTGATACGAGCTCACGGAGATCTAACGGCCCACAGTAGGAGGATAGAATGTTTTTGCAATATATGGCTGAGAGAGTTTGGGAATTGCGCAAAAAGTACAAGTACTACGCATGTGCCATCTGATCACTGATCATACGACCTAGATGCTCATATCACCGTAGCGGGTAATTAAGCTACGGGGAGCACCTCATATGAGCAACGGGGAGCCGTTGGATCCAAGATGTAGCGGCACACATGAGTCTTGAATGTTTTATTTGCAAAAAAACCTTTGGAGAGTTTGGAAATTGCACATAATTAGAAAGACTACTCCGAAGCCATTGGATCTTACTTCCAATGGTGTAAAAACTCGTATCACCATAGCATCTAAGCTGTGGGGTGGATGTGATATTCTATGCCGCTGTCATTTTTGTTTGTAAACTTGCAAAATACATGTAACTTGTGCCGTTACTTGTCTAACCGTGCAAAGTGTTTGTTCAAAAAAAAACCATCCTACACTCAAATATCGGAACAACACATGGGGGTCCCACTTGTCATTAATCAAATTTGGACCTAAAACTATCAAATCTGAAAGACGAGATTCGAACAGGCAAACTGGACTACAAAGCGTAAGTCGATAGAAACTACACAATCTATTGATTGACTGAAAAACTCAAGCAACAACGGTTGTTGGCTTTGTCCCATAACTTTATTTTATACAGTATTACATTGAGTAGAGTAGAGGGAGTGCCTCATCAACACGTGCATGACCGTTGACTCACTTACTGGTGGGTCCCAGGTCCGTGATCTCTCTCTTCTCTCCATCGTCTAACCTTTGCACGGGCACACACGAAGAGCGGCGCTAGCTTGCCGTGGTGTTATTACAACTAAAAAAATCTTGGAAAATAGAAGAATCTCCTAGAACAAGAGATGTTGTGGCTGGTCGAGACGGAGCTAACCACACCTATCCTCCGTGCCATGTTAGCATGATGAAGCTGTGTGGCTAGTGGGGTGTTTTTGACCGACTGGCTGGGTCCCGTGGTCAAACCATAGGTACTACGTCTGATACAGTACAATTTTACACGCACATTTTTCCTCCGTGCCGAGACATGGCACACCCTACCGCACGGTTTCGGGGTCGTCTCGGGTGGTGAGCGCATATATTCTTCCTGACGTGGGACGCCCTACCGCACGTTTTCGCCAAAGCAAGTAAATGAGTCGTCAAATCATGAAAGACCACTTTTCCAGCCGAGTACATCAGTGAAGCACGTTGGCTAGCTAGTTGGGCTAGTTCGACCGATTAGCTAGGCCGCCTCCACATTTGTTTTTTACCCCTTTTTTATCTACTTGCCGGCATGTAAATTTAAATATCCACCGCGGCATTGCTCTGGTGTTTGAGTGCGGCGGGATTTTTAATTTTTGATTGATGGGAGCATGCGCGGCAGTAATTAGTCATGATGACTCCGCCTGTAAAACCCACTACTCCCTGATGTGAGAAGTCGTCGACTGGTGTTTTACCATGGTGAAAACCAAAAGATTCCCCGCTCCTTGGCTGGCTCCCTCCGCCTTCCCGTAGATTGCATTGCCTTTCAGCCGTTATGCCCCCTGCATCACCAACGTCATGCACCTCGAGAAGCAGAGGGACTTCGGTGGTGTTTAGGCGCTCTCTGCATGGGCATGTCCATGTCTCGGTGCAACATGACCGTTGGATCAAACTCAAACGGTCAGATCAGTCACTGTAGCACAAAGCGTGTGGGTGTTTTTGGTTGCATTCTCATCTCAATATAGTTGTTTCCTCTTCGTGTATTTGTGTTAACCTACTAGTGTGGACTCATGCACCCTTCATGCACTCTGCCAAACACCCAAAAGTGGGTCAAGAAGGGAACTTTTGCTCCCATCCCGTGCACCCTTCATACACGCTACCTAGCACTATTTGTGCTTCATATGGTTCATGTTTCGTGGAGTACTGTAGCACCGTACTCTCCGTGCGCTGTAGACCTAGTTCTGTTAACATTGATCTCACCATTCATTCTCGACCAAACAGTCGAAAAAGCGGTACTATGTTACTACATTACTGTTCATATAGTTGACATGCGCACAACATGATTTGTTGTCGTCATCTTACTACACTAGTAACATGTGATAGCCTGGCTTATTAGGGATGATAGACTACTCATATCAATAAGGAATTCCTTATTTTCTGGGAGCCCATTCAGACAAAACTCCAAAGTTAAGCGTGCTCAGCTTGAAGTAGTTTCAGGATGGGTGACCGACCGGGAAGTAGCTCCCGGGTGCGCACGAGTGAGGACAAAGTGCACAGAAAAGACTAGTATTGATCTGTGGGGTCATTCTAGATCCCGCCAGGAGTAACGACCACCGGCGTTACAAGTTGGTATCAGAGCCGACCCTCGCGGTTACACGGATGGTTGCGGACAAGTGCGTGGTCATGTTGTTCATGACGTTTGTGACCCGTCATGGCACACGGCATGGCACATGTACTAGACTGGAAGCACAAACGTATGTGCCAAGAGGGAACGTTCCTATGGCCCGACGAGGACGTCGGTTCCTCTGAGTGGGTGTGTATGTGATAGCCTGGCTTATTAGGGATGATAGACTACTCATATAAATAAGAAATTCCTTCTTTTCCGGGAGCCCATTCGGACAAAACTCCAAAGTTAAGCGTGCTCAGCTTGGAGTAGTTTTAGGATGGGTGACCGACCGGGAAGTAGCTCCCGCGTGCGCACGAGTGAGGACAAAGTGTGCAGAAAAAACTAGTATTGATCTGTGGGGTCAGTCTAGATCCCGAAAGGTGTAACGACCACCGGCGGGTGTGTCCGGGGAATTACACAACAAGATTATGTAGTACTTTCGTATGAACCACTGCACATGCCTAGTAGTAGGAGCACTGTGTATGTTCAAGTGCTGCCGTGTTTCGCACTCCTCCATCGTAAGAGTGGAAACGCTTGTTGTAATCATTTTTTCTTCTTCAGAAAAACAGTGGACACACTCTACCATGCGGATCCTCCTCCAGCCATGCACTAAATTACTCACTTTCCCGACGTGTGGGACAACCAGCATCGGGGGCCACCAGCCATGCACTAAATTACTCCGTAGTAGAGTGCCGGTAGACTACCCTGATCGAAGCGCCACAGTAATGCCCAATGAGCCGTCAAATCACAAAACCCCCTCCTTTCCAGCAGTAAGTTGGACGGACGAAGCAACCATCATTTCACTCTTCTCCCTCAGCTTCCTCTCCACCCAACTCGCTTCTCCCTCATCTTGTTCCTCATTTCTTCAAGAAAACCCCGACTTGCTTCTGCTATTGTTCTTCTCTCCCAAAGAAGGGAAGGTGAGCGCATCAATGGTGTTGATTCTGGCCAAGGCCCAGTCTTGCAACCCCGAGGGACTGATCCTATAACTCCCTCTCTTTTCTTCTTTTGGGTTTGTGATTATGGTTTCTTTTCTTTTATTTCTATTTGACAGTTTCTTGATGGACGCTGGAGAACCAGCCAAAGTGATGTCTATGGCTCTGGCCAAAACTGTTGAGGTTCATGGTACGAAGAAGTGCAAGCACCCTGCCGAGACTACCGCAGACAATCTCAAAGCCATCGCCCCGTCCAAGCCCCCTTCTCCGGGATCCCTCATTAAGCAAGTCCAGGTAATATCTCTTCTTGACAATCTTTTTCTTGATCTTGATCGTGTTTTTGGCATCTAACGCGGAGCACTAGTACTAGTAGTACAACTTTCTGGGTGATCTTGCATGTGATTTTTGTGTGCCAAATGACGGTTCTAAATTTGTATTTTGACCAAAACATGCGAGAGGTTGACACTGATTTCTTATATATTACTTTCAACTACTCCCTCTGTCCCAAATTTCTTGTCTTAGATTTTTCTAGATACGGATGTATCTAATACTGAAATGTGACTTTATACATCCATATCTAGGCAAATCTAAGACAAGAATTTTCGAACAGAGGGAGTACTTTATGAACATCAATGCTACCTTTGAAGTGGGTATATTTGCCTTAGTAACTTGTGTTATAGATATTGCAAGTAATCCCTCTGTTCTCATGCCTTTGAAGACATGTTCTAGTGTCTTTGTTCACTCATTTCTATGCATATATGTAGTCATATATGGAGTATAATATCGAAAATCATCTTATATTTCTGAACGGAGGTAGTAATAAAATATGGTTTCTATTTGAATTAGAACCAGGTCCACGGTGGAGATGAATTTCTCAAAGTCATGCCGTGTGAACTGGAAGACCTAAGGATGAGTTCTACTCCTAAACTATCCAGCTGTTGTGTCCTTGTCGCCACATGACCTGAACTAGTGTTTTCCTGTAGCATTGTTGTCAGGCGTGTTCTCGAGGCTGTAGTTGACCACAACAATTTCCTGGCTGTACCTTTGATTACGAAGGGTGTGGTTCTTGTAAAGCTTCCCAACAAATCTGATGTGGCCTATTTTCATGATCATCTTTATGAGTGGAAATACCACTCTATTAGGTTCTCTGAGGTTGACGAGATGGTGATGGTGCATGTAGACATCTCTCACGAAGTCCATGGCCTAGTCAGTTATGCAGGGTTCATCCCGTAGGTCGGTGTGAAGAAATAGTCTGCAGAGTTTAATTAGTGCAACTTTTCTTGTATGTAGTAAGTACTATTGTTCAGTACTTGATTTGTGTTTGTGAACCCTGTATTGTTTATTAGTGCTGCCGCTTTTGTTGCATGATCAGTCCTGAGAACGGTCTATGTTAATGTCTGTCCACTCATTCAGTCTGTATATTTTGAAGTATCCAGATCGTCTTTTTTGTGAGGACGGTTTATCAATTATGGTTACACTCCAATATATGTATGCATTGCAGGGTTTATCGCACCCACTAGGATTTCCAGTCCCATGGATGTTCGGTCCATATGATTTGTCACGACCTTTGGACTGTCCTGCTTGTGGGAGCAGGCGGGGCCCCTGCATGCCACCCGTCATTGGACGATCAAGCTTTTGTTTAGTACTTCAACACAGTGATTTCCTGGTAAGGATTCACTCGTGTCACATTAGGTAAATCTTATTGATTTACTGCCTAAATCTTATTGATTTACTGTCTAAATCTTATTGATTTAATGTCATGTTCTCTTTCTTTTCCTGCAATTTTACGATGCAGGTTTTTCCATGTGACATTCATCACAGAATAAACCATTTGGTTTGCTCTACGATGTCTATTTTTGCAGGTTTCACTTCTTATGTCGTGTCAGTAACGAAGGCACTGTCCATCACTTATACTACTGGAAAAAATTGGATCAGTCTGTTGTCTAAGTACAAGCTGAATCCCTATGATGAACTGCAGTTTGGTTTAACAAAAATGCCACAATTAGTACTTCTCGCGTTTAAAAGAAATGAAGAAAAAAACTGAATCACGGTCACGAAGCCTAGTCAAGTTAGGAAGCTGGTCATAGTAGACTAGACATGATCGCCGCTGTCTCGCACATCAGTACCACCTTCAGCAATGGATCAATCACTGGCAGTTGCTCTAGCACTGACAGCAGTAGCAGCTTAGTCTGATCCAGCTGAGGATTGGGCACCGACCGCGTCAGCAGATCAGGCCGATCTACCGGAGGATAGGGCATCGACACTGGCACCTGCTCCGACACCAGTTCTACAAGGAGCACCATCTCCGGCACCAGCAACGGCTTCGACACCTGCACCAACACTTGCACTTGCATATGCTCCGGCCTGTGCAGCGGAAACCGAATGAGCAGTTGCACCAGCAACAGACTGGGCTGCAGTTCGCACTTCATATACCAAAGTCCTTACAAAAATCGACATGTCCACCTTCTTGGTAAGCATTGGTCAACCAAGTGTTTCGTTCTTTTTTCTTTCCATGTTGTTTCGCATGACTCATTATGTTGATCTAACTGTTTGGGTATGTCTTCTTGTTTGCAAACAGAGAATTCCTAGAGCAACGAGGGAGTCATTCAACAATCCGGGCGACAGCGGCCAAGTTTCTCTTACCATGCGCAACCTTGTTGTGAGTGAACCTACTCAATATACCATAAGTACAAAGGATGGTCGCATGATGATTGATGCTAAAGGATGGTCAAGGTTCAAATCTAAATCATATCTTGCGGTAGGGGATGATCTCAAAATTGAACTTTCTCGGCAAGGAGAGCTGGTCCAAATCAACTTTGAAATTCTTCAGTAGCAGCACGCAACTACCGAACTGATCTATCCTATCATAGATTTTGATGTAATAATCTGGCATGGTGAAACAAATGTCCTTTGTGTATAAGTATTACCACAATATTATTTATCACATGGTATATCGTTGATAGAATTGCAACTCTCATTGCTGGTTAGGAACCGTCATTCGATTTCATTCCAACAGCTGCCGTGCTTTATTCAATTTTGTGTATTTGCCTTGCGACAGCATAAAAAACCAGCACTGTACCGATCGCTTGCAATATGAAAAGCACTGAGGTAGAACACATGGGCCCCCAAACATGCAGGGTGGGCTTGCGGCCCAAACTCCAGAACCGTGAGCCTATCTGAGTATTATATTCTCAGCTGAACCCCCATAATGCCTATGCGTTGCACGTAACGTCAAGATGCATTTGTATGAGTATTTTATCTTGTGAGAGAAAAGGATGAACGAGGGAAGGCCTTATTTGCAAATGTGGAGAGGTGTGTGGTTACCTTTTTGCAAAATTTCCATAGTTTCCTTCCTATCCGTCAGATATAAATCGGACGGCCTATATTGTAGGATGGCAGGCACACCATCATTACCAACTCATCTATACTATGTTAAAAAGAACTCTGTTTTTTATAATTATATATGTTATATATATTCCCCTTGGTTTTTCTTACGTATAAAGTTGTGACATAAAAGATTTGTATATTTCTTTACAGAGGGAGTATCTCTCTGTCAAAAATATATTTTTGTGTAACTAGTTACTCCTGTCTTTCTACTTCCTTTCGCTGATATGTGGGGCATCCGGCAACGGGGTCCACATGCCATATGCACAAATTAGAATGCACAACTGCACGGTAGACACACCCCGGTCTTAGCGCCGTAGTAATGCCCAATGAACGGTCAAATCACATGGAGAACCCCCTTCTCCCTCGTCTACTTGTTCAGAGAAAACCCCCTCTCGGCGATTGCATAGAGTTTTCTCATGGAGAACCATGTACGAATTCTTCATCCATCCCCGATAATCCAAGCCCCTTGGTCGCGGGTAATCCTAGGATGGCAGACACCGCCGTTGATGCATTTTCTTCCTACTGAATCTAGTGTGTTTCATTTGCAGTGCCCAAAGTGCGAGGACCCTACATGTTTCTGCACCCTCGGTGAGACGCCACACTTGTTCCTTCTCATCCTATCATAGGATTTTAAAAGGCGCACAATATGTTCCTAGAATCCTCTTTTCTATCCACGAGGGTGGGTTTTTTTTGAACATGCTGTCGACTAATTTGTTAATTTGGATTGCTATATTTGGATAAAAGGTACTACCAGTATGATGGTCAACACTGACGTGAAGGAGGAAGTTATTTCTAGATTTGGATAGGGAATACATTGTGTTCTCATATTATTTTTCCTCCAGTGCATTATTTTCACTGCCAGAACACATGTACTCAAGATGCTCGGCCTTGGCATAACTGAATACACTAGTTCAATGGTCACAGTGAAGACAAGCCATGGATATAAGTTCCGAGTTGGGTTCATGAACCAAGAAGATTGCTGCTTTTTTATGGCCAAACTTGGATAAACTTTCTCAAGTGTTACGGACTGAAAGTTGGCGCACGAATGTTGATGGAAATAGCAGAACCTGGTCTCATCTTCACTGCGATCTTCCACCCCGACGTCGTTCTAGTTGTTCATCCATGTTAGTTTTTTATCTAGTTTTTGCTTGTTGCCTAGATTACTTCTTAATCCACCTATTCTATCTAATTAATCACAATTTAACTTTATAAGTAGCAACGAATCCCTCACAAAGATTCTACTTCTAACTAATGTTTTCTTATAATTGGTGGCATGTGTAGGTTTTTTCAGAGTTAAGCAGGCTGCTCGTTTGTTATTCCGTCACAACTCGGCTGTTACTGATGGCACTGAAGTTGACTGGGACGACATCCACTAGTTCCTACACTTTATTGATCGTCTTGAGGTCCTTTTGGGGCATTTCAATGGTGGAACACCACGTGGGATATTTGTGCCACTGCTGCACTCGTTGAACGGGTCCAACTGTGTCGGGAAACTTATGGTATGAGTTGTTTTCTTTTATATATGTTGTTCAGAAACTATTGCTTATACACAGTTTTACAACTGTGATCTTCTTGAAACAGAAACTGCCCAGTTCTGTTGTTCCTATACGGATGCCTGACCATGGTCGGGTCAGACTTGCGCTTGGTCACAACATGTTGTTTGTGTCGACCTACTCCATTCCCCTTGAAGGTGAAACGATACTTATTCATGGGTGGTCTCAAATAATGAAGGCTCGTCCATCTTGGAGAATAGGACAGAAGATTATGTTCCTGCTTTTCCATGGCTCTAAAGCGAATATCATGTTTATTGACCACATTGCGAGATCAAGCTGCTTTCAGAAGGTTGTGGATGCGCGGGGTGGTGCCTGGGCCTTGTCTTGGGGCTTGGCGGCCTCACCCTTGGTTAACTCTAGGCAAAGTAGCACTGTTCGAGGCGTGCTTTGTACGGTTGAACCTGTATAAGTACTCATAGTGCTTTCAGCTATGGTTGTTAAGTGCCCCTGCTGGTTTCAGTTAAGGTTGTTAAGTACTCCTGCTGCTTTTACAGTCTGTCGTGTTTCTTCAGTCCTGTCTTCCTCCAGCCGCCAAAACCAAACCAGCGCCGCGGGGCCGCTGCTTCCGCCTCCCACGGATGGTTGTGCCTCAGCACACTCATTGCCGCCCGACCTTCTCCTAAATTGTTAACGCCGACGTCCGAGGGCTCGCCGTCTGTAACACCCACAATGCGGCTATATCTCCCACGTGTCGGGGCATGACTTAGAGGCATAGCCGCATGGTAGGCTTGTCGCAAGAGGGGTAATATTCACACATCCCATGTACTGAATAAGCAAGGGATAAAGAGTTGGCTTACAATCGCCACTTCACACAAATACAAGTTAAACGTACAGCATCCAGAATACAATCAAGGTCCGACTATGGAACCAAAATAAAAGAAGACAACCCCAAATGCTAGTTCCCCGATTGTCCCAACTGGGCTCCACTACTGATCAACAGGAAACGAAACAACACAACGAACAAGATCTTCATCGAGCTCCCACTTGAGCTCTGTTGCGTCATCTGCACTGGTATCATCGGCACCTGCAACTGTTTGGAAGTATCTATGAGTCATGAGGACTCAACAATCTCACACCCACGAGATCAAGACTATTTAAGCTTATGGGTAGGATAAGGTAATGAGGTGCAGCTGCAGCAAGCACTAAGCATATATGATGGCTGACATACGCAAATAAGAGCGAGAAGAGAAGCAATGCAACGGTCGTGAAGCAAGAAGTGATCCTGAAACTACTTATGCACAACCATAACACAAGACCGTGTTCACTTCCCGCACTCCGCCGAAAAGAGACCATCACGGCTACACACACGGTTGATGCATTTTAATTAAGTCAAGTTTCAAGTTCTCTACAACTGGATATTAACAAATTCCCATCTGCCACATCACTACGCGCACGGCTTTCGAAAGTTCAAACCCTGCATGGGTGTCCCAACTTAGCCCATCACAAGATCTCACGGTCAACGAAGGATATTTCTTCTCCGGGGAAGACCCGATCAGTCTCGGAACCCCGGTTACAAGACATTTCGACAATGGTAAAACAAGACTAGCAAGACCGCCCGATGTGCCGACAATCCCGATAGGAGCTGCACATATGGCGTTCTCAGGGCAACACCGGACGAGCACTCCATACAACTAAAACCAGCCCTCAAGTTTCCCCGAGGTGGCACTGCAAAGGACTAGTTCAGACCAACACTTAGAGAAGCACTGGCCTGGGGGGGGGGGGTTTAAAATAAGATGACCCTCGGGTTGGCCGACCCAAGGGAAGGGTAATAGGTTGTTAGGAAAATGTAAAACCAAGGTTGGGCCGTGCTGGAGGAGTTTTATTCAAAGCGAAATGTCAAGGGGTTCCCATAACACCCAACCGCGTAAGGAACGCAAAAACAAGGAACATAATACCGGTATGACGGAAACTGGGGCGGCAATAGTGGAACAAAACACCAGGCATAAGGCCGAGCCTTCCACCCATTACCAAGTATATGGATGCATTAATTAAATAAGAGATATTGTGATATCTCAACATATCCATGTTCCAACATGGAACAAACTTCAGCTTCACCTACAACTAACAATGCTATAAGAGGGGCTGAGCAAAAGCGGTAACATAGCCAAACAACGGTTTGCTAGGAAGGTGGGTTAGAGGCTTGACATGGCAATATGGGAGGCATGATTTAACAAGTGGTAGGTAGCACGACATAGCGATAGAGAGAACAACCAGCAAGCAAGGATATAAGTGATTTTGAGGGTATGGTCATCTTGCCTGAGATCCCGCAAGTAAGAAGAACGAGTCCATGAAGAAGACAAACGGACGTAGTCGAACGGATCCTCACAATCGCGACGTTACCGGAACTAACTCAAAGAAGCAACACCAGAAAGAAGCAAACAACATAGTAAACAACCATCACATAACCATGGCATGATGCACAACCAAGTATGAAGCATGTCCGGTTTAATGAGGCATGGCATGGCAAAGTGCACAAGCAAAACTACAAGTTAAGTGGAGCTCAATATGCAACGAGTTGCATTTGGACGAAACAACGCAACAATTATTTAGTTCTCTCCCGTTTAAGTACTCAACAAAATTAATGTTGGTTAGCATGGCAAGGGGTGAAGCATAATAAAACTCCTTAACTAGGCAAGTTTAAATGAGGCCGGAACAACAAACAACAAGTCCGGAGAATGCCCATATGCAAATTATGGATTTGGTACTGTTCTGCCCTAAACCATATTTTAGAGTTGTTAAACATAAAAGATGAATGCACCATGTTAAACTAGGCATTTTCCACCCCATTTACATATAAAGTTTATTTAAAACTGAGCTACAGTTATTTAGTTATGAAATAAATCATTTTAGCATGGCATTTAAGCAAATTAATGCAAACAGCAGTTTAAACATTTCAAACATGCATGAAAGTTGGATATTATGAAACTAGATGAAATTCTAGTCATATTTCATATATAAATCCTTTTAAACCGATGCATGGATTATGAGTTATTATATGCATGAAGTGCAAGGGCTATTCTGTAAAACTATGTACTCTGAAAAAATAACTAAATTCGTAGATCTAAAAAAACCTAAATAGGCCGAAACTTGAACTGGCCCAACAGCAGGAAAAAAAGGTGGGGCGCTGGGGGTGGCCTCACCCAGTGGCCCTTGGCCCAGCTCGGCAGAGGAGGTAGAGGCACGCCGGCCTGGCGGAGCGCTGAGCCTGGCGCAGGGAGGCAGGGTAGGCCTTGGAGGCGCGGTCAACGCGAGCGGTGAGCCGAGGCCCACGTGCGGGGGGCGCGCGTGTGCTCGCACGCACACACGCGTGTAGGCGGGCACGGCGACTACCGGTGGCAGGGTGGCGTTCCGGCGGCGGGGCGGTCCGGTCCGGCAGGCGGTGGGGATGGACGCGGGGGCGGCGGATCGAGGCGGCGGCTCACCAGATCTGGCATGGGGACGGCGGGAACGAGCGCCGGCGCAGCGATGCTTGTGCCGGCGGACCTGCAGGACGATGGTGGCGAGCTCCTGGAGACAAAAGGGAGAAGGGAGCTCGTGAGGATAGGGAAGAAGAGGGGAAACGAGGCAAAGCAACGACAACGACGGTGACCTGGCGACGTACTCCGGTGAGAAGGTGCGGAGGCGAGGTCGGGGCTCCCAGGCGGCGGGGCTGGAGCAGGGAGACAGGACGGGCGGCGAGCGTGGGCGGCGCTCGTGCCCCGGATTGGCTCGAGCGGGCCTGCCACATGCTTGAGCGGGCCGCGGGCAGATGGGGGCGCTAGAGGGGTGAGGTGGAGCCACGGGATTGTCCGGGGTGCGCCGGCGGCTGCGCCAAGTGGAGGAGAGGGGCTGTAGCGGCGCGGAATCTGAGGAGGGGGAGGCTAGAGGTAGGGGTAGGGGTTAAGCTGCCAAATCTGGAAGGGGTGGTCTTTATATAGACACATGGACTAGGTTACGGGGATTTGGGGGCTTCGGGAGCCCTCCGATCGCGATCCTGCGGCTCCGGACAGAGGGGGAAACTAAGTGGGCTGCAAGTGAATGGTAGTGGGTTGAGAGAAGAGAAGAGAGAGAGGCCCAACGACTGTTTCGGAGACCGAAACGTCCGACGATAGATCGGCTATACTGCCGCTATAGTTATCCATTGGGGCGTCAAATGGACTCTGAATTCCTTAAACTTGGCAGGCGGCCTACATACACTATAATAAGTCCGCACACCAACTTTCAACCCAATCCGAGAACATTTTCCGGCCACTCATAAAATACTATTTCGGAGGTGTCGCGGGCGCGTGCAAGTGTCTGGGCTCAGAACAGACAACGGAAAGAACTTGGAGACCGGGACGGATGCAAGTTTTAAAAAGATGATGATGCAATGCATATGATGACATGGCAAGATGCAACACGCAAGCGAATGACAAGACAACAACAGCGAATAACTAGAAGACACCTGGCACAATGGTCTTGAGGCGTCACAACACTCCACCACTACGAGAGGATCTCGTCCCTAGATCTGGGATGGCACCGGAGAGAAAATGAAAGATGAACAGGTAAAACAAAGTTGCTTCTTTGACAAACGAGTGAAACCAAAGAACCTTGAGATGTTGAAAACTTGAAAGAAAGAATACAACGGATATGAACGAAGTTGAAAACACTTCGTTAGAAAAGAGGAACAAGGAACATTACTAGAACCTTGTAGGTTGAAAGACAGAAGAAAAAGGTTGCAATGGACAATAAGTACATGCAAGCACTACGGTTGAAACGAGATGTACACGGAACGGTAAAGATCAATTATGAGAACACTCTGGTTGGAAATGGAAGGCAATAATAAGAACTTGGCAAAATGAAAGCACTTGGATGAGACTCCGGTTAGAAGAGGAATGATAGACACAACACTCTGGTTAAAACAAGATAGAGAAGGAATAAGAATTGTATAATTTGGTCGGCACTCCGATTATAAATGGAAGGAATTGAACATAAACTTAGGAAGATTGGATGATACTTGACGAAATCAACAACACGTCGCCTCCAGAACTACTGAAAGATGGCACAATGGGTAAGAAAGATTTTAGACAGCACTCCGGTTGAGAAGGGAGGTATAACTTGAGAAGATGAGAAGAACTTGAAAAGAGGGCACGACACTCCGTTTAAACGGATAAGCACAAAAAGAAAATGGTCCTGACAATCCGAGATGATGAGTGAAGAGAGCAACATCACAATGCCTCTGGAAGAAAGAATAGAAGATAGCTCATTGGAATAAAAGAATGTAGAAGAAAATGCCAACTTCTGCCACAAATGAGCTTGGAGAGCACCGTTCCAAGAAGGTTATAACGGAATTGTTGGAAAATTGACAATGAAACAAAAAATCTTATAGTGGGCTTATGGAAAGCATCTCAAAATTGAGGCGAAATTCTGCCACTAACGGAAACAATAGATTGGAGAGACGAGAAACTTATTTCACCAGGAGGATAAATGAAGAACTTGGTTAATTTATAAGCACCATAAATGGAAACAATTCTTAGGGAAATCTTTAGGTGAAATCTATACCAAGATAACTCCAAGGAAGAAAATGATGGGTTTAAATATCTCATTCCTCACAACTTTTGAATCATGAAACATGAGGTAAATTGTCACAAATGACATAACACCACCTCAAAAGATAATGTAGGAAGAAGTGCACTTTGGAATGCACGATGAAGAATACTTTAACTCCTCAAAAGAAAACATGTGTTGAGCACCCTATTTAATTTTGAGTATAGCTTGGCAGATCATAACTTTGAGAGATATCTTGAAGAACAAATGAAGAATGAAAAGAATCCTTGACGAACCACCATGTAGCCTCCATGAAGAACTCCGGTAATAAAAGAATGATCAAAAAGAAGTTAAGGATGAAAAGAATATGATTGAAGCCTTGCAATGATTAGATGGAGCTTTGAAATGATATAATTGAAAGAGATTGGAACTCCGAGAAAGAAAAGATGAAGCATCTCGAACCGAGAAATGTGACGTGAGGAACAACTCTGGAATGAAGAAACTAGATCACTTGGATGAAACAATAATAAGAATTACGTTATGCGTATCCTTAACCAATTAAATTTACGAAAAGCAGCGGATTTGGCATGCTACATATTCTCATAGAAAGGATTAAGATAGATATAGCGTAAACTTGAGAAGGACTTCAATGAACCACCCTTATTTCACCAGGAATAATAGGAAAAGGAATGAAGATACGTGAGGGGATTTAGATACATCAGACCGAATAAATCACAAGCTGATTAGAGAATACTTGAATGATGCACATGTAAGATTTAGAGAACGAGAGCTGAAATCTGGAATGAATAATTCTGAGATGATGGGCTCCGGAGAATCAAAATGAAAACATTCCCGAATTGCTTCAGATGGGTGAAAAGAATATCTCATAATCGAGAATAATTGCGAGGATGGCACAAAGCTAGAACCATGAATTATCAAGAGAAAGAATATGATTTGGAGGAAACTCATCCCCGGTCTTCAGAATCTGAGAATGACGATGAGATACGCCACCATGAATTATTGAGGCACTACGAAATGAAGAATAGAAATATTGAGCCCACGACGCAAAGAATTTGAAAGATC
This sequence comes from Triticum aestivum, assembly GCF_018294505.1. Taxonomy (NCBI): domain Eukaryota; kingdom Viridiplantae; phylum Streptophyta; class Magnoliopsida; order Poales; family Poaceae; genus Triticum; species Triticum aestivum. The sequence goes on from NC_057803.1 coordinate 243,041,830, forward strand.
TTGAAGAAGTACATATGAGTGATGATAATTCATTCTTACGTCAAACTTTGAAAAGAATTTAAGAGTAACTCCGGAAAAATTAGAAGAGTCAGGTAAGATCCTGGGAAAAGACCTGTGGGTTAGGGCCCACTCAAAAGAAACACCGTTGAACGATTTAAAAGAGAGCTTGCGTCGGTTGAATTAAATTGCTTGAAACAAAGACAACTTGGGACGAATGAAACAAACACCGATGAGGAAACTGAGATTGGATCTTGCAAAAGGGAAAAAAGATCGGCTCCACTTGAAGAGAAACACGCCGGTTGAAAAGGATTAACATGACAATCTCGATTATCATGAAGGATTAGTATTCACATAGAAATATGAGAACACTGCTTGGAAAAAAGGTATGGAATCAACACTTGACTTCGAAGCAACTTGAATACCACAACTTAAAACAAAAAAAGGATTGGCTTGCGGAACAAGCTGGAACAAAAATATGATAGATCCCATATCGTATCATGTGTCTGTTGGAAAGATATTCCAGGAGCTACTTGAATTCCCACTTATAAACTCCTGAAACTTTCTGGTTATCAAATCAGGTGTTGGGGATACAGGGGAAGCATAATATCTCACCCAAACTAACAATCCCTACATCCAGCTGTATCCATCCTTCAACAGATAACCAAGCAACCTTCGGATATCATGTACCTCAACCTTCAAAAAGCATCCATTATACGAGTTATGGCAATACTCCCGAACTCTCGCCCTAGTACTGGGTGGCGTCGAGGTTATCTCACCAACAACTGCACAAAAGAGGTTTTCGATGTCGGGAACTCAGGTATTCCAGAACTGCAATGATAAAATTGTGACGACAACACCTCGGAGCTCAACTCCACGGGACACTGCCACAACCCCTAAATGTCAGGAGGCACCAAGAACAATGTTCTCGTCACAAGACTATCGGAATAATTCCAAGATACCCGCGTGATCCTAAAAACAATTCGTGAAATTTGAGGAGAGGAGAGTCAAACTTCTACGCCAGGAGGCCTCACCAGAGCGACGAAGGGACTGAGGAGTAAAAAGAATCCTACTCTCCGATATATGTAATCCTAAGACTCAAAACATTTTGTTCTAGACTCAACAACGTCAGCGATTCAATCAAGCAGGGGCTCCTAAGTCGGGGAAGGCTCTGATTCCAACTTGCAAGACCCACATTGCGACTATATCTCCCATGTGTCGTGGCACGACTTAGAGGCATAGCCGCATGGTAGGCTTGTCCCAAGAGGGGTAATCTTCACACATCCCTTTCTTATTCGGTACATGGGATGTGTGAAGATTACCCCTCTTGTGACAAGGCTACCATGCGGCTATGCCTCTAATTCGTGCCCCGACACGTGGGAGATATAGCCGCATTGTGGGTGTTACACCGTCGTCCTCCACGCACTTTGGTGCGCTCGCTGCGGGTCGTGTTGTCAACATGGTCAACAAACAACACGACTCGGCAGAAGCACGTGGAGAGGATCACAATATGGGCCCACCATGTCAGCGTAAGGAAAAATAAAATGCTTCCTCCTAGTGTTTTCCTGACATCTGGGACCCACGACATTGTGAGCGTATATAGTCAATAGACAAGAGAACAACACAAGATCGGCTAACACCTAGGATATAGCTGCTCGAGCAATATTTTCTTTGTTATTGTTGAGACGAAGCAGGGTTTGAACTGGGTTGTAGCCTGTCTAGCCCAGGCTTATATTTTATGTTCACCATGTGATCAGCCTAACTATTTTTTCTTTGTGAAAATGAGCCCAGTTTAATTTTTTTGAAGAATACCCAATCGAGGCCTATTTATTTTTCTACGCCCTGATGGGCTGCAACTCTTTCAACACGCCTGCAAATCTTGAAAGTAATATGAAATTGGTTGTAAATATTAAAACAGGTGACAAATTGGCAATTACTTTATAATTTCTGAATTTTTTTCACATTTTTAGATTCCTATTTCACTGGGCATTAACCTAATTTAAATATATCTTCAAAGTACTTTAAATCTGGCTCAGCATTTCGGTATTAAAAATAGTGTGGAACCCACAGAAATATGCGAAATCGGCCCTGGCCAACCCAAAAAACGGGCTGCAATGAATTGCATAAGAAGTCGCAATGAGCTATATATAAATTATTAAAAAAGAGGGAATGGTCTGACTTATGGGACTTTTAAGTTGACATGTATACAAGATTTTTTTTAGTTATTATATACGTCAACAAAGGATTCTAGCAGACGTAATCATTGGGTGTCAATCCAACGGTCGTCGTGTATCTTCAATCTCTGATCTTCTTGCTCTAGCCGCCAAATACAGCGCCGGCGGGAACGCCTGCTCCCGCCTCCCGTGTAGGCCTCACCGCCCCCTACTACTCCAACCGCTCGCCAGGGCATCCCTCTAATCACCCACACCCCCTGTTATTCTGCGGTGATGGCAGCCTCACACTGCAGCCGAACCAGTGAACCCTCGTACTCCTCTCCGCATGGGCATCCATTGCCGCGTCTTCCCCGGCTCTGCGTCGTCCCCTTCCTAGGCCTCGCCATCGTCCATTGCCCTGGTGCTCGCGGTGAGGTGTGGTCAACATGGTCAAGGAACGACTTCCATCGGAAGAGTACTGTTGTGGAGAGGCTGACAGCTGGGTCCACGGCAGTCGCAAGGAAGTGCCTCCTTATTATGCGGAAAATAATTATTCCTCCACCTGACAGCAAGGACGCACCGGACGGGCCACCGTATTTGGCGAAAAAATGTTTCCCCCTGACTGCTGGGACCAACCAAACGGGCCATTGTATTTCGAGAAAAGAACGTTCCCCCCGCTGTCAGCTCGGACCCACCGGAAGTGCCTCCTTATTACGCACAAAAAATGAATACTCCCCCTGCTGGTTGGAACCCACCTTGGTGGGAGGCTGACTTGTGGGCCTACTAAGTTGACGGGGACGGAGTGCTTTGTCAACTTAGTCAATATGAACGATTCTAGCTCTAGTAACCATACGATGTCCATCCAATGGCCGTAGTGCTTCTTCAACCTCTGGTCTTCCTGCTCCAGCCGCCCAAAGCAGCGCCGGTCGTGCCGCATGCTCCTGCCTCCCGTGGCCGACTGTGCTGCCGCGGAGGCCTCACCGCCCCCTACTATTCCCACCGCTGGCCAGGCCATCCCTCTACTCACCGACACCCCCTGTTATTCTGCGGCGACGGTAGCCTCACACCGCAGCGAACCAGCGAACCCTCGTACTCCTCTACGCATGGGCATCAACTGTCGCGTCTTCCCTGGCTCTACGCATCCCCTTCCTTGGCCTCGCCGTCGTCCACTGCCCTGGTGCTCTCGGCACGGCCTGCTCAACGTGGTCAAGGAACGGCTTCCATCGGACCTGGAGTGTACATTGAGAGGCTGACAGCTGGGTCCACGGCCGCAGCAAGGAAGTGCCTCCTTATTACGCGCAAAATAATTGTTCCTCCACCTGACAGCGGGGATGCACCGGACGGGCCATCGTATATCGCAAAAAAATGTTTCCCCCTGACTGCTGGGACCCACCAGCTACATCTTCGCACGCAAGGAAGTGCGTCTGGGCAAAAAAACGATTCGCCCCCTGGACTACTGGGACCCACCAGCTACATCTTCGCACACAAGGAAGTGCGTGACAGTCGAGACCCACCTGGTCAAAGCGTACATAGTGTTGTCATTCTGGTCGCGAACGTGTACGTACATACTGGTCGATGTAGAGCCCGCATGTGTTGTAGGAGAGGCGCGCATGTAGCATGTACATGCACGTACAGCGGCCAGGGTGCAAGAAAGTAAATACGGCCACGTACGTACATACGGGCGGGATCTCGAACGCCTACTTGCGCGTACGTACGGCCATGGCTGGGTCGGAACGGAGAAACAACATCGTCATCGTGTTCATGGGGAGACAACCGGCTGTGTCGGAACGAAATGCATCGTCGTGTTCATCGGGAGGGCTTGGATGGAACAACCGATGGAAGCGAGGCCTGGCGTACCGCAGAACGGAGGAAACAGCCTTGTGTTTGACCAGCCACGATCGAAACAGGATCCTGTTCATCAGGAGGGGTCTGGCGTACCGCAAAACGGAGGAAACAGACCTCCTATGGTCGAAACGAGGGTCATGTTGATCGGGAGGGGTGTGGCGTACCGCAAAATGGAGGAAACGGACTTGTATTGGAGCGCTACGGTCGAAACAGGGGTCCTGTTCATCGGGAGGGGTGTGGCGTACCACAAAACGAGACTCCACGGGATACTATTCATCTCCACCGTCGACCCCCTCCATCCTCCACGGGCTACTGTTCATCCACCGTCGACCTCCTCCAGCCTCCACCTGCGACTGTTCATCCACGGGCTCCTGTTCATCTAGCCTCCACCGCGTGCAACTCCACCGGCTACTGTTCAACCAGCCCTCTCCGCGGGCTCCTATTCAACCACCCCTCCACGGGCTACTATTCATCCAGCCCTCCACCGTCTACTGTTCATTCTGCTCTCCACAGGGTGGTCCTGTTCATCCAGCCCTCCACGGGGTCCTGTTCATCTAGCACCAACCGGCTAGATTGATATGGGTCCTGTTCATCCAGAGGCAACACCACGGGGTCCCGTTCATCCACCCCCACCGGGAACTATTCATCCAAACCCCCCCAGCAACGCTCACTGTTCATCCATAGGCAGGATGGATCGGCTTCAGTTAGTAGTAGTAGCGAAGGGATCTCTTGATCGGGTTCAGTTAACAGCCATCGATCGATCGCTCGGATTCAGTAACGCATAGGTTGCAGTGCAATCGCTCGGGTTCAGTTAGAGCGCAATGCCTCGCTCGGGTTCAGTTAGAGCCCAACGCCTCGCACCCACAACACGTGCGTGTACGAGAGAAACGTGCATCGCTCAGCCCCGACCACCCACCGTAACCGGGAACACCCTAATATTTTCCTCGCCCTTGCTTCTACCATGGTTTTTTCCATCATGGATGGCCCAAAGAATGTCATGCAGCTGCACCTCCGGCCCGCTCAGGACGAAAAGCCCATTTTATGTCATGATTTTTTATCATAGAAGTAGGACCCCACCACATCTATGATGATTCCGTGTTTTGTCACAATTATTGTCATAGAAGTGTCAGAAGTATGACAGAAAAAAATTGCGTTCGACCCAAAATGTCACAGATGTGTCTTTTTCTGTAGTGCTAGTCCAGGTTTATCGCCTATTCGGGTTCCATCCGCAAGGAGATCCGGCCGTGGTTTCGCTCACGGCCTCAAACGATGAGAGCAGGGTTCCCGAGGCACCAAACGAGCGTCTTGGTACACTATGCCTTGTGTCTCTACCGCATCATGGCCCACCCTTGGGGTCAGCACTACGCACGGCCCCAAACACATATCCTACAAACACCAGAAACTAGTTGCAACTCCTAGACAAAGATCGAGGCGATTAATAAGCCGAGAGGGGTCGAGTTACTGGAACCCAATGTGTGGTAGTAACTATTCATGGATCACAAACACAGAACTCAGTTCCTGAGGACAGTTTCAATGAGACAACCCACCATGTACTCCTACATGGCCTCTCACCACTACCTTTACCAAATCGTGTTCACACACTTAGCTGTCAACAATAGGACATGTTCACCACAGTCCAATTCATCCCCGATGAATCAGTCCTGACTCAACTCTAAGCAGTAGCAAGCATAGCACAAGCATGAATGAGTAGGCACATCAGGGCTCAAACAACTCCTACTCATGCTAGTGGGTTTCATCTATTTACTATGGCAATGACAGGTCATGCAGAGGAAAGGGGTTCAACTACCGCAGCATGTAACAGTTGAAGCGTTGTTGTCCTAATGTAGTAAAAGAGAGTAGAAGCGAGAGAGTGGGATTGTATCGGAATGAACAAGGGGTTTTTGCTTGCCTGACACTTCTGAAGATAGTATAGTTCTTCATCGGTGTCATTGATCTAATCCTCGGTACCACGTCTACTGAGAGGCGACAAATACCGGCAACAGAGAAGGAACACAATCAATGTAATGCAACTGAGAGCCAATGCAACTAGCAACAATTTAAATGAAGTTGGTTTTAATCCAAGATTCAAATTCAAACTCCGTATGTCGATATGCAAATGCCATTTATTTGATTTTCCCTAAACAGTAGCAAAAAGTTGTTCTAACATATATGGAAATTCTATAAACCGATTCTTTGGATTTTCCTGATAATTTTTCATATATAAATTATTTAATTTGGAGTTACAGATTATTTTCTATGAAATTTTCAAAGTTTAGGTTATTTTCTAAGATTTCCTGGATTATTTTTTAATCTAGAAAATGATTAACCGCGTCAGCGTGACGTCGGTGTGACATCATCAAGTCAACAGGGCATTCCAAGTCAAACCTGACCTGTGGGGCCCGCACGTTAGTGTAATACGGTAGGAACATGGGCTGACTGGTGGGGCTAGGTCAACGTTGACATGGCATGGTCAACTAACATGTGGGGCCGGCTGGTTTAATCTAAACTAAACATGGAATAAATACCAGGGTTAATTAGGGCATGGGGCCCATATGTCAGTGAGAGAGGGGGTTAATTAGCGGGGTCATTAGCAGTTAACAACATAGCCACATCAACCCGCCGGCATTTAGCCGCCGGTGACACAAACCGTGGCGGAGATCTTCAGAAATCGCCATCTGGTGATGGTTCGACGTGCGGCTAGGCTTGCTCCACTCCTAGGAGTGCGCCGCATCTAGTGGTGCCACTGGTTGGAGCTGGTGTGGCCGGGAACTATGCCGGCGTCGAGGTTTGGCGGCGGCCAAAGCATGGGTTCAACGGCCGCGGTGCTATGGGGCACAGCAAGAGCAGTTGAGGGGCTCCACAGGTTCCTGGGATCACCAGGAACACGCCAGGGTCACGACCACAAGCGGAGGAGCTCGGAGACTACGTGTGCAACAACAATGACGGGCGGTGGCGCGCGAGCTCGCGAGGCAGATGTTGTAGCACGGACTTGAGCAAGGGGGTGGAGGGGAAACAGAGAGGATCTCACGGCATATTAGACAAGCAGCTCAGCGGGCTTGGGGACGGCTCGGAGGCGACGAAACCACGATGATGATCTTGGGTGCTCGAGGAGGAAGACGAGGGCGGAGGCTGAGGGAGTCCTGGACTAAGGGGTCCTCGGGCGTCCGGCCTGTTATCTGTGGTCTGGACTAATGGGCTGTGAAGATACGAAGACCGAAGACTACACCCGTGTCCGGATGGGACTCTCCTTGGCATGGAAGGAAAGCTTGGCGACGGAATATGTAGATTCCCTTCTTTGTAACCGACTATGTGTAACCCTAGACCCCCCAGTGTCTATATAAACCGGAGGGTGTAGTCCGGAAAGGATATACTCAATACCTTAGTCATACAGGCTAGACTTCTAGGGTTTAGCCATTACGATCTCGTGGTAGATCAACTCTTGTAATACTCATATTCATAAATATCAATCAAGTAGGAAGTAGGGTATTACATCCATAGAGAGGGCCCGAACCTGGGTAAACATCGTGTCCCCTGTCTCCTATTACCATCAACCTTAGATGCACAGTTCGGGACCCCCTACCCGAGATCCACTGGTTTTGACACTGACGTTGGTGCTTTCATTGAGAGTTCCTCTATGCTATCGCTGAAAGTTTTGATAGCCCCTTCAATCGTCAATGATGACGCTGTCGTGGGAGAAACTTTCCTCCCCGGGCAGATCTTCGTATTCAGCGGCTTCGCACTGCGGGCCAACTCGTTTGGCCATCTGGAGCAGATCAAAAGCTACGCCCCTGGCCAAGAAGTCGGATTTGGGAGCTTGAACTACTTCGCGGACATCCATGGAGAGTTGATCTTCGCCTGATTCGATACCGCGGTGGCCGCTCCCAGTGACCCCGATGATCATGACCTAAACCTGTCATCGGGCCGCATCCAAGAGATCGCTCCTGTAACCACTTTGGCCCTAGAGCCGGAGCAGGCTGCGCCGTCCAAAAACGGGAGGATGAACCCCACCTCGGAGGCCGCAGATTCCACGGCGTTGGAGCTGCACATGGACCTGGTCTCACATGATGCCTATGCCACCGGAACGCCGGAATCGTCTTTGGCCGTAGGTTCCGAACCGCGTGAGCCCGCGGACGCCGAGCTTGATCGTTTATCGATCTTCAAATTCAGCACCGCAGACATCATCCAGCACTCGCCTTTGGGCGATGTGCTAAACTCATTAAAAAACCTGTCCTTGGCGGAGGACTCTCAGCCGAACTATATCCGGCTCGAACTAGGGGCTGATGGTGGAGAATTGCGCTCCCCACCCACCACCCACTTCATAGCCACAATCGAGGATTCAACCGATACACTGGATTACAACTCCGAGAATATCGACGGCACGGACAATGATGCCGGTAACAACGAAGACCCCGTGGATACAACTAATGAACAAGATGCATGTAACACCCCGAATGTAACTTGCCATATTTGTACTCCGACTCTGCCATTTTCGGCTCTAAGTTATGAGATTCCCTTCGTGGTGGGGTTTTTGCCTGTGTTTTCCATTTAGTTCATGTCATGCACTTCATATGATGTCATCATGTGTATCTCTTTTGCATACGTGTTCGTTTCATGCATCCGAGCATTTCCCCGTCGTCCGTTTTGCAATCCGACACTTCTACATGCACCGACATCCCCCTTTTTGTCTCTTTTCGTGAGTGGGTGTTAAACATTCTCGGAATGGACCGAGATTTGCCAAGCGGCCTTGGTACACTACCGGTAGACCGCCTATCAAATTTCGTGCCATTTGTAGTCCGTTTGATACTCCAACGGTTAACCGGGTAACCGGAAAGGCCTCTTGTGTGTTGCAGCCCAACACCCCTCCAAAACGGCCCAATAACCCATCCAAACCTCTTCCATGTCCTCCGCCGTCGGATCACAATCGCGTGGGCAAAAACTACACCTCATTTGGACACTCCTACCTCCTCCTAGTTATATATATATATATATATATATATATATATATATATATATATATATATATGTGATCCCCTCCTTTTTTCGTGCAGACAAACCCTAGCCCCGCTCCCTCTCCGCCGCCGGACATGTCCGCTCCTGCCGGACACGCCCGCGCCGCCGCCCGCAGCCAATCGGAGCCAAACACGTGTCCGGCCACCGCCCTCCGCCGCACCGGCCTGCCGAGGCCGGCAGCCGGCCCCCGCGGGCCCGCTCCTCCGCCGTCCTTCTGCCTCCCTGCCGCCCGTGCTCCGCCCGCGCCACCGCGGGGCATCCTGCCGCCGCTCCGGCGGCAAGCCCGCGCGCCGCCCAGCCCCGGTGACGCCCTGTTTGGCGCCGCCACTCGCCGCCCCACGGCGCTCGCGCCCTGGCCGTGCGCCTCTCTGCCCTGCCCCGCGTTCCCCCGCGCCGCCTTCGTCGGAGACCGGCCGGATCCGGCGAGCCACATCCGGATCCACCCGGCCCCGACCTCCCCGACCACCCTCCGGTGCCACCCCACTGCCACATCGCCGGAGTAGTCGCCCGCGTCGCCGTTGACCTCGGAAACCCTAGATCTGCTCACCCGAGGTCGATTTTTCACTAAGTCCTATCCCTCTCTCATATTTTTATGCCTCTATTCCTTGCATCATAACTCCATGACCGTAGCTCCTATTGATGCATATGATATATCAAAATATCCATTGGGAGATGCTCCATTTCATTCCATTGTGCCATGCTTGTTTTATGCCATCTTGATGCCCAAATCACTGATGCAAGAGTGCTATAAAATTTTAGCTCGTGTTACTTAGCAGAGTATGATGTTTTGTCATTAGCAGAGTATGATGTTTGTCACATTTGTTGGGTGCTTCATATGAACATGAGCTCTACATGTGTTTTGATCTATGCCATGCCATCTTTACAGGTTTGTTTGCCATGTATTTTTGTGATCAATGTGGTGACTAGCACAAGCATGCAAAGTAGTCTTCGTGATATTGCTGATTTCAGGGACTTAGGATTTTGCTTAGTCCTTGTTCTGCTGATACTTTTATGCCATGTAAACATGATGCTATAGTGAGATGTTTTGGACATATGGTTATTATATATCCATCCATGTCCTTGTTTGTAATTATGGAGTGACCTAGCATGTCTTAATCTTGACCTACCTTTGCTATAAAATGTTCCTCGCAGGTTGTTTACATGTTAATCAATGTTGCCATGGATGTTGTAGTTGATCCATGCATGTTGTGAACTTGCTCTTGCCATTGTTAGCTTCTTTAACATGTCATCTTGCTGTAGGTATGTTTGTCTTGTCATGCAATGCCTTGTGGTGAGTGAATCGAGCTTGCAAAGATGCCTTCATAACTCTGTTTATGCCATGCTCAGTTTTCTGCCATGTCTGTAGCTGTTAATAAAACTTTCTTCGTTTACATGGGTGCCATCATATCTTCTGTGCCTTTTTGGCTCATGATAAGTAAGGGACGTTTGTTCTGTGCATTTAGTAGTTTAATGTCATCCGTTTGTTTGCTATGATATGTTCCTGTAGCATGTTGTTTGCTTGCTCTAAACATGGCTTCCTGATGTTAATTTCTGGCATGCTAGTATATCTTTTGCACTTTTGCCATGCTTGTTTGAACCTGCTCTTATGTTCGTTAGCCGTACCTTACTGTTCATGTTTTGTCAAGCATCTTGAGTAGATCACTGCCATTTGCCTTGTTGATATGTTGGAGTGCAGTAGCTTAGTTTCTTGTTGCATAATAGATGGCATCGTGCTGTTAATCGCAGAATTGTGCCATTCTTGTTTTGCTTGCCATTTGCAAACCGTGCATCCCATTCCGGTGATCTTTATATCGTTTTCGACCGAAATCATCTCATATTTCCAGCGGCACACTTGGTTTGCCAAGTTGGTTCTTGGTCCAATCTTTCCCTTCTGAAGCTGGCATATGCATTGCATATCACATCCCGCATGGCATGCCATGTTTTGCATCATGTTGCTTGCACATTGCACCGTGATTGATTGTTGGTCCTTTGCCTGTGTTCTTGCTTTGGGTAGAGCCGGGAGACGAGTACGTGATTGAGGAACCTGTTGAGTACGCTTACGAGGATCAAGCTTTCGTCAACTCTGAAAACATTGCAGGCAAGATGACCATACCCTCGAAATCACTTCTATCTTTGCTTGCTAGTTCTTCGCTCTATTGCTATGCCGCGATACCTACCACCTGCTATATCATGCCTCCCATATTTCCATGTCAAGCCTCTAACCCACCTTTGTTAGCAAACCGTTGTTTGGCTATGTTACCACTTTGCTCAGCCCCTCTTATAGCATTGCTAGTTGCAGGTGAAGTTGGAGTTTGTTCCTTGTTCGAACATGGATATTTGTTGGGATATCATTATTATATCTTGTTACTTTAATGCATCTATATACTCGGTAAAGGGTGGAAGGCTCGGCCTTATGCCTGGTGTTTTGTTCCACTCTTGTCGCCCTAGTTTCCATCATACCGGTGTTATGTTCCTTGATTTTGTGTTCCTTACACGGTTGGGTGATAATGGGAACCCCTTGACAATTCGCTTTGAATAAAACTCCTCCAGCAAGGCCCAACCTTGATTTTACCATTTTCCACCTAAGCCTTTTCCCTTGGGTTCCGCGGACTCAAGGGTCATCTTTATTTTAAACCCCCGGGCCAGTGCTCCTCTGAGTGTTGGTCCAAACTGGGCGATGTCTGGCGCCCCTGGGAAACCAGGGTCTATGCCAACCCGACGTCTGGCTCATCTGGTGTGCCCTGAGAACGAGATATGTGCAGCTCCTATCGGGATTTGTCGGCACACTCTGGTGGCTTTGTTGGTCTTGTTTTACCTTTGGCGAAATGTCTTGTAACTGGGATTCCGAGTCTGGTCGGGTCTTCCTGGGAGAAGGAATATCCTTTGTTGACCGTGAGAGCTTGTGATGGGCTAAGTTGGGACACCCCTGCAGTGTTGTGAACTTTCGAAAGTTGTGCCCGTGGTTATGGGCAGATGGGAATTTGTTAATATCCGGTTGTAGAAAACTTGACACTTAACTTAATTAAAATGAATCAACTGTGTGTGTAGCCGTGATGGTCTCTTTTTGGCGGAGTCCGGGAAGAAAACACGTTCTCGTGTTATGCTTGAACGTAAGTAGCTTCAGGATCACTTCTTGATCAATATTATTTTCTCGACCGTGCTTTTCTTCTCTTCTCGCTCTCTTTTGCGTAAGTTAGCCACCATATATGCTTAGTGCTTTGCTGCAGCTCCACCTCACTACCCTTTCCTACCCTTAAGCTTAAATAGTCTTGATCGCGAGGGGGTGGGATTGTTGAGTCCCCGTGACTCACAGATACTTCCAAACATATGCAGGTGCCGATGATGCCAGTGTAGGGGACGCTACGAACTCAAGTGGGAGTTCGACGAGGATTCTGGCCGTTACTATGTTTCTTTTCCGGATGATCAGTAGAGGAGCCCAGTTGGGGCGATCGGGGATCTAGCATTTGGGGTTGTCTTTCTTTATTTTGGTTCCGTAGTCGGACCTTGATTGTATTCTGGATGATGTATGATATATTTATATACTGTGTGAAGTGGCGATTGTAAGCCAACTCTTTATCCCTTTCTTATTTAGTACATGGGATGTGTAAAGATTACCCCTCTTGCGACATGCCTACCATGCGGCTATGCCTCTAAGTCGTGCCCCGACACGTGGGAGATATAGCCGCATTGTGGGTGTTATAGTGCATGGGAAGATAGGCAAGTTAGCCCTGCTAAACAAGACACACACGAAGATTCGGAGGACGACAATTACCTTCCACTCTCTGAGGATGAGGTGGGCCTCGGCATTGAGGATTTCATCGTGCCTGAGGAACCTCGTGAGCAGGAGTGCTTCAAGCGCCAACTAATAGCCACGGCAAGGAGCCTGAAAAAGAAGCAGCAGTAGCTTCAAGCTGACCAAGATCTGCTCAATGATAAATGGCCCGAAGTCCTAGCCGCCAAAGAATACAACCTTAGTGGACCAGCCAAAAGCTACCCAAAGCATAGATTTCTATCCCAGGGGGACGATGAGGCGCTGGAGCCCATTCCATCATCGCACAATATGGCAGGTCGACCACAACTTGGCCCAGGTAAATTGGCAACTCAAGCCGAACACCAACCCGCCCCACCTCGCAGAAAAAGCAGGAACAAAACAGCTCGGGGTTATACATACGACCGTCAACAAGACTTGAGTAGCAAAGCAGGACACTCAAGAGCGATCTACATATCACAAGGACATACCTCGACACATGACGACGACCACCTATTCGGACATGACAAACCTAGCCACACCTGGGCTGAAAACCGCAAATGGACTCTGTCGGAGATACGTCGCAGTGTGGCCCAACATAGAGGTGCCACACACCCTCTTTGCTTAACAAATGAAGTAATGGAGCATGAATTCCCTGACGGGTTCAAAACAATGAATATCGAATCATACGATGGAACAACGGACCCCGCGGCATGGATCAAGGACTTCCTCCTCCATATCCACATGGCCCGTGGAGACGACCTTCATGCCATCAAATACCTACCACTAAAACTCTAAGGACCAGCTCGGTACTGGTTAAACAGTCTGCCGGAAAATTCTATCGGCAGCTGGGAGGATTTGGAGGACGCCTTTCGCAACAATTTCCAAGGAACATATGTCCGGCCACCAGACGCCGATGTCTTAAGTAACATTGTCCAGCAGCCGGAGAGTCAACCAGGAAGCTCTGGACTAGGTTCCTTGTTAAAAAGAACCAAATCGTCAATTGTCCGGACGCGGAGGCCCTTGCGGCCTTTAAACATAGCGTGCGGGATGAATGTCTTGCACGCCACCTCGGTCAACAAGGACCTAGGTCCACTCTAATAACCCACTTTTGAGCGGGAGAAGACAACTGGATCGCTCATAGAAGAAATAGTGCCAGCGACTCCGGCACTTCGGAAATACGAGACGGCAATGGCAAGCCATGACGAAGCATACACAACAATCGCAATGACATCACGTGACACAGCGGTCAACGCTGGATTTAGCAATCCCAAGCCTGGCCAACGGAAAAAGGCATTCAAAGAAAATAGAGATGGACCATCCAAACTAGAAAGGATATTGGACCGGCCCTGCCAGATTCATGGCCACCCCAGTAAACCAGCTAATCACACCAACGGAAGCTGTTGGGTCCTCAAGCAGGCCGGCAGGCTCAACGCCGGACACAATGGAAATGGGCCACCATGCAATAGGGACAACGGAGCGGCTCACCAGATAAATGCCGGAGGGCGGAAGCAATTTCCCCCTGAAGATCGATCAAATCCAGAACAGAAATAGCAGTTCAGCTTCCGCTGCCCATCTCGTATACCCGTTAAAACTATACCCACATACATAATTAAGCACTCAAGATACCATGGGCATTGATGGAAGCACAATACGAACAAGTCTGCAGGCACTCGGTAACATTCTTTAACCGCTCTCCTATTTTCTTTTGTTTCATTATCTCTTAAAAGTAGGTGGCGCAAAGGGGAAACACCTACTACCAACCCCATAGGAGTTCGGATCCGTACACTCACCTACGGGGTTACCCCCTTCAAGGATTCCCTTCGCCGAGGACAGGCGGCATACACGTGCGACAGGAGGCCCAAAATGACTTTTTGTAGACCGCACTCTTTTTTCGAGCCTGTAACATGCCTTTTTCCTCTGCCTTCGACCCAGGACATATCAAATTGCCTGGCTCGTGGCCCTTATGTATATCAAGTAACCATTGGCATATCACTCTGGTCGCAGTTCAAATTAACTGAATTAATCACTCGCGTCTTTTCGCAAAATGAATACGCCTCCTATGGTCATTTCATAGATATACCCCGACTTAACTTGCCGGGGGCTCGGTACGAGAACAAATGGGTTGCCAACAAAGTTCGAACAACTTTTATAGCATACTTCGACGTCGCGAGTTTGGCCTTATATGCATCAGCTCCGAATCATGTCTTGGGTCAATAGTTGGGTTGCCCGGCTCCTGTGCTTGCTACCCTATGTTTCGCTCTATCGGCTAGGGTAGTAAAGGGAGAACTACTGCGATTGTGCTACCGGTTCACCCGGTGACACACCTCAGTAGAGAAAGCCGAAAACTGACTATCATGATGCGGCGAGAGCTGGTCAACCACTCGATGACTTATTGGAATCTTTAGCGATTCCTTCATGTCACACGAAGGAGCTCTTTTCGGTTCAATTTTGTAAACGCATCGTATGAGTAAGATGCATGCATACTAGGGGCTATGTTGTAGACCCACCGTAAAACTCCTATGGCTAAGTGAAAGTGTTAACGCCCTGTAGTCTGGTTGCCTGGTTCGCCGCATTGACACCTCCTTCATGGACCGAGACGTTGGGTCAAGAGTGATCAGATGTTTTTTCAAACACCCCTGTACTTCCTACAAGGGGGCTGAAGCTGACGACTGGAAAACTTTCAGATTATATTAAAACGGCCGCATAGGAGGAACACAAGCTTCCGAGCAAAATACATCAATATATTTACTATAAAATTGTCCCGTACAATTCTCATACACTTCACTCGAACATTATAACTTTCAAGAATTCACCCTCTATCAAGCGGGTGGCTACAAGGACGTCTTCAAAATAATGTTCCGGTTCATGGCGGTCCTTGCCCTTGGGTGGACTCTTCACCGCAACGTCGATGGCCTTCATATTCCCCCAGAACATCTTGACTCGGGAAAAATCCATCCATGCACCTTCGATAGACACCGATTGCTTCACAGGGTCGATACGAGGCACTGCGTCAACAAGCTGCTGCACCAAGCCGAAGTAACTGTTCGGAACAGGCTCAGTTGGCCATAACCGGATTATGACGTTCTTCATGGCAGCACCGGATATCCTATGAAGCTCGGCCCACTAGGACATCTGCTCATTCAGCAACAGGGGGCGCTTCAAGGCGCCGAATTGTGACGATAAAAGATTTTCCATTGCGTACCCATCTCGCGCATGATAATACTGCGCCGCATCGGAAGAACTATTCGGCAAGTCTAAAAACTCGTTCGGAGAGATCCACAATTGGTTAAGCTGAGCATAGTTTGGATCGCCGAACTTAGCCTGTAGAAAAAACGGCTTACCAGTTGCAATCTCCCTAGCTTGCCGGATCTCCTCACGGGCTACTCTGGATTCAGACCGCGCTTCTCTCGCCTCTCGTAGGGCCTTGTGAATTTCAGCCGTTTTGGCTTCATTCTCCTTCTCGAGCGCCATCGTGGATATCATCTCCTCGTCTTGATGCCGAGCATCTCGTTTAGCTTTTAGCTGAGCAGATGGATTCTCGGCAGCCGCATTACTACACCAGGCCTGCTCCTTGGCCCGGGCTAGCTCTGCCTGAAGAATTTCAACGGCGGCAGCCCCATCTGCAGCTAGGCACAACTTTCAGCATCATGCTTATATCACAAAAATGTATGCGCAGGGACTGCTCCAAATACATACCTCGCGACTCGTCAAGACGCATATTGACTAATGTGATGCCATCCCCGGCTACATCAACCTTCCGCTACAGCTCGGCAATATCCGTGGTCTGGGAAGTAGCCAGGGGGAAGCAGCTTGTGTTCAAAGTTAATCAAATTACTCCTCGGATATTTCTTTTGATCCTCCATTCGCTTCCTATGGGAAGCCAACCTGAGTCTCAGGGGCTACTGTCTATACACAGGTGTATTTGCTGAATAAAGCACAATTGCACATATTACAGTACAAACCTCCAACCCTCTCAGCAGACTTGCAAAGGCCTCATTCAATGCGCTCGTTGCGGATAGGACCTTTTTTACCATCGTACCCATCAAGGTACGATGTTCCTCTGAAATGGACGCTTGTTGCAGCATGTTCGTTAAGATATCCGGTGCCTTTGGGTCTCCGGAGGCAGCCGCGGGAGTACGGTCACCCTTTGAAGGGATCCATTTATTTGTATCTGCCTGAGATTCAGATCTGGTTAGTAACAGGATACTTCAGACCCAACATGTCTGAAAAATAAGAATTGCAACACAAATCGACAAGATAACGTTGCAAGATTCTTGGGAAATGAACTATAATAGCAAGCTCCAAAACATAAGCTGGTTCTGCTACATACATGTAAACACACTGTCCAAGACAAGCATGACCACGTAGAAGTCTTACAACAAACACTATCGAGTTCTAGTTGGGAACCATCATCGAGGATATCAAAGTCTTGTGCATGATCTAGAATTAACACAACAAACTCCTTTTCCTTGAGCAAATCAATCAGTGGCTTGGTGTGCTAGGGAACACATATGGAGTGGAGCCAGCCAACCTATGAAACCATAGAGTACTTAGCACATATGCGTGACTAACTTGGGATGATTCCAAAGAAACCAAAAACAAGATTTCTCGTATTCATGGCGGCAACTTACATCAAGTGCACGTGAATTAGAGGAAGTCACTTCTTTCATCCAAACGTATACCTCATGAGCGGAACATGAAGGCAATGCTTACAAAGTTTCCAATGCTAGCTTTAATGTTCATCATGAATCATGGAGGAGATAAAAATATTGCCGATGGGCTCAACAACAATTCATCCAGATTTCCATGAGAACGGAATTCCACAACTATGTGAACAAGGTGATAGCATTGGTCAGAACAAACGATATAATGGTGTATGCTCGAGGAAACAACCACGAGTAAGACAACATTACGAACATCGTTGGTTCTGATTTGATTTGATGATAGCCCACAGTCAAATCAAAGATTGGATAAGATAATAGGTCCAACAACTGATCATGAGGACCAATCGATGAAGATAGCATCTTACTTCAACACACACACACAACAAGATATCCCTTAGTGATGAACTAAGTAAGGCAAAGCTTTATCTTTGAATTCTCCAAGTTGTTGTTTAGCTTAACCAACTACCTCAGGGATATCCAACACTGTTTCTTGGAGAAGGGGTGGTTTATAAGAGAACCAACCTGATAATGAGCAAGACATAACAGTCAAGGGACAACCTGGTGATACTTCCGAGAAGATATTGGAAAAATCACGAACCATCGATATGTTATTAAGCTCGGGAGCAATCTTGCTTTTTAGGGCAAGACGATATGATCGAAAGAGCAAGGAATTAACATAATCCAAACTCATTGATCGAAGAGTGCACCAGGAAAATGGACTAGCTAACACAATCTATCCTAGAATTACGACTCAATAACCAACACACTAAGAATGAATTATTGTCCATTAACTACCAAGCAACGAGGCTGCTAGGAGTATTGATTTCACATATCATAGTTCACTTGTTGGCATTCCGTTTGCAACAACACAGGACCAAGAAATGAATGATGATGGCGAGAAGTATCACTTCATCAAGAGTTCACAAGAGGGTGTGTAATTCTCATGATACTCTTGTTATGAAAGAGGGTGATACTCCGAGGTAGGACAGAACAAAAGCGGGATTGGCATTTTGATCTGCGGGATACAACTGCGTTGACCCAATCCTAGATATGGATGAGGTACTGGGGTTTGTTTCTCCTAGTCATTCTGAAATAGGACAGCTTGACAGACTACAAGAATAATAGGCATCGATGAACACGAATGCACACATACTCTTGACTATCAATTGATAGATGATGGTCAGAATCAAGCTGAGAAGGGACAGCTCAAGGAACATATAACTTTCTGAGTTGTGAATGCATAGATTAGTATGTCGAACCAAGTCCGACAAGTTTCTTCCAGATAACCCATGCAGAAAGGAAGGATTGGCAGAGTCACAGATATAATGGAGAACTCATCAAGAGCACTCTTATTGTGATCTTTTGGTTTAGGAGAATTCCTGCAATGATGGTTCATGGTATTGGAAGAATGATATACCACGAACCTTGATGACTATCACAAAGGTTACTAATATCCTAAAGGAACTAGCAAACACTATCAACATGAAGTAAGTAGGGTGAATCTCGGGTTCAAGAACCCAGGAATAGAATGCCTACTATCTAAGTGGCATCACGGGATGCTTTCGAGAATGATGGCCAGAATCATCACACTGGGAACACAAAACATGGCTACATTACTAGGTGATCCTCTAAGACACCTAGGGTCATAATAATAGCTCCAACATATATGTCGACGCAACAGAGTACCTCAACTCACCGATTAGTGTGGTTAAACTGGCCCAAAGAAACATCGGAAATGGAAAGAAGGGAGTTGCAAATGCATCAGACTATTTCGAAACCTCGAATGACTCGGACAGCATAACGACTGTAAATTCTCAAAAATATTTGAGACATCCTGCAAAATGGTGGCAAAATCACTCAACATCACAATATCAAGGTTCCGACACCAAGTATTAACACACGGAAGTACTAGAACTGAATTGAGACTTGGATCCACCAATCCTATAAGCCTACAGATTACTAACACGTGATCCTGATAGAAAGATGAGAAGCCTAGTTCTCAATCCCCGTAGAAGAGAGGAGGATGACTCAGATCAGAAGGCATAAGGTAATGGAGTAAAAAGAGCCTTACGTTCCCTTCCACAATCAATTCCCTTATATAACTAAAGCATTTCTAGACTCAACTTCGACTAGTTTGGCTAGGTAATCCTACAGGCAGTCAGGCTCTGATACCAAAGCTGTTAGGACCCCGATCCTAAGTCACACCAATCTAGCATGAAACCCATCATATCACTTTGCGGCCTCACGCACAGTATTCCCACGGGTGCCACCTTACCTGGCCCGGGGCTATTTGCACCTTTTGGCGCACGTTTATGATAGTGTCGCTAGCATTCATATGACAAAACCCCGAGCCGACATGACTAGTCGTAAACCCAAGTTGGCGCTAACCTACAGGGACAGGCATACATGACCCAGCAACGAACGTGTCGGTCATCAACGTATGAACCCAAGTCGTAGCAAGCGACAAGGACTTAAAGGAACAACGTGTGACATTTCCCCGAAGGGATAGACAAGGGAACGAAGAAGGACACATGCCGGCCAGCCTAAGTCTTTCGGAGCAGTAGCAAGCTACCATGGCTAAGTGGAAGCAAAAGGACACATTTCCCGATAAGAGAGGCTACCAAGAATAAACAACTAAGTTGTCGAATCCCACACATACCAAGCATTTCAAAATCTTACACATAATATGCTCGATATGTGCAAATACAACATGGCATCACAAAAAAACTCTATGACTCAAAGTATTTGTTCATTAGGCTCCAAGGAGCCAAATATTAGAAACATGGGTCCGATGACCCAGCATTCAAGCCATACAAGCAACAAGCATAGGCGGAAGCATAAACATGTCTGAGTACAGACATCTGAAAAGAGAGAAGTCTAGTAAGATCGTAGCCGAGGTAACAAGCTAAACGTCGAAGTCCACGCAGAACTACTAGTGAGATCGAAGTCTCTGTGCAAAAACATAAATTAAGCAAACGTGAGTACAAATGTACCCAGCAAGACTTACATCAGAACTAGCTACATATGCATCAGTATCAACAAAGGGGGTGGTGGAGTTTAACTGCAACAAGCCAGCTTTGACTCAGTGGCTCTCCTGTACTACGACTGCTGGTAACTCTTTTGAGGTGCCGCACACGAGTCCACATATTCACCAATCAATACACCACTATGGATCCGCTCCCGTCTCCCTACGAGAATGCCATCCATAGCACTCACGATTATCTTGCGCATTTTAGAGTATCCACTTTCACTTGTCTATGAACTGTACAAGCAACCCAGAGGTCCTTTACTGCGGACGCGGCTATTCGAATAGATCATTTATAACCCTGCAGGGGTGTACTTCTTCACACATGCTCTCGCCACTTATGACCATGTACACGTCATGTATCTCGGCAACCTTCAAGAGGAAGCCTGGCGAGGGAGTCGGCCACGACCTGACTAACCACACAAGTCTCTAGTCCAGGTTCATCGTCTATTCGGGTTCCATCCACAAGGAGATCCGGCCGGGGTTTCGCTCATGTCCCCAAACGATGAGAGCGGGGTTCCCGAGGAAGCAAGCGGGCGTCTCGGTACACCGTGCCTCATGTCTCTACCGCATCATAGCCCACCCCTGGGGTCAGTGCTACGCACGGCCCCCAACACATATCCTACACACACCAGAAACTAGTTGCAACTTGTGGACAGATATCGAGGCGACTAATAAGCCGAGAGGGGTCGAGTTACCGGAACCCAATGTGTGGTAGTAACTGTTCATTGATCACAAACACATAACTCAGTTCCTGAGGACGGTGTCAATGAGACAACCCACCATGTACTCCTACATGGCCTCTCACTGCTACCTTTACCAAATCGTGTTGACACACTTAGCTCTCAACAGTAGGACATTTTCACCACATTCCAATTCATCCCTGATGAATCAGACCTGACTCAACTCTAAGCAGTAGCAGGCATGACAACAAGCATGAATGAGTAGGCACATCACGGATCAAACAACTCCTACTCATGCTAGTGGGTTTCATCTATTTACTGTGGCAGTGGCAGGTCATGCAGAGGAAAGGGGTTCAACTACCGCAACATGTAACAGTTGAAGCATTGTTGTCCTAATGTAGTAAAAGAGAGCAGAAGCGAGATAGTGGGATTGGATCGGAATGAACAAGGGGGTTTTGCTTGCCTGACACTTCTGAAGATAGTATAGTTCTTCATCGGTGTCATGATCTCATTGTTGGAACCACGTCTACTAAGAGGGGACAAATACTGGCAACAGAGAAGGAACACAATCAATGTAATGCAAAAATATGATGCATGATCATGACATGGCAATATGCTGTTGTTTGAGCCAATGCAACTAGCAACAATTTAAATGAAGTTTGTTTGAATCCAAGATTCAAATTCAAACTCCATATGTCGATATGCAAATGCCATTTATTTGATTTTCCCTAAACAGTAGCAAAAGGTTGTTCTAACATGCATGTGAATGCCATAAACAGATTCTTTGGATTTCTCTGATAATTTTTCATATATAAATTATTTCATTTGGAGTTACAAATTATATTCTATGAATTTTTCAAAGTTTAGGATATTTTCTGAAATTTCCTGGATTATTTTTTAATCCAGATAATGATTAACTGTGTTAGCTTGACGTCGGTGTGACGTCATCAAGTCAACAGGGCGGTCTAGGTCAAACTTGACCTATGGGGCCCGCACGTTAGCAAAACAAGGTAGGGATAGAGGGTGGCCAGTGGGGCCAGGTCAACGTTGACGTGGCATGGTCAACTGACATGTGGGGCCAGCTGGTTTAATATAAACTAAATAGGGAATAAATACCAGGGTTAATTAGGGCATGGGGCCCGTATGTTGGTTAGAGAGGGGGATAATTAGCGGGGTCATTAGTAGCCAACGGCATAGCTACATTAACCCACCAGCGTTTAGCCGCCGGTGACACAAATCGCGGCGGAGATCTTCGGAAATCACCATCCGGCGATGGTTCGACGCGTGGCTAGGCTTGCTCGACTCCTAGGAGTGCGCCGCATCTAGTGGTGCCACTGGTTGGAGCTGGTGTGGCCGGGAACTACGCTGGCGTCGAGGCTTGGCGGCGGTCGAAGCATGGGTTCGACGACCGCGGTGCTATGGGGCACAACAAGAGCAGTCGAGAGGCTCCATGGGTTCCTAGGATCACCAGGAGCATGCCAGGGGCACGACCACAAGCGGAGGAGCTTGGAGACTACGTGTGCAATGAAAATGGTGGGCTGCGGCGCGGGAGCTCACGCGATAGCTATTGTAGCACGGACTTGAGCAAGGGGGTGGAGGGGAAACAAAGAGGAGCTCACGGCGCATCATACAAGCAGCTCAGCGGGCTTGGGGACGACTCACGGCGATGAAACCACAACAGCGATCTCGGGTGCCCCAGGACGAAGATGAGGGCTGAGGCGGCTCCATAGGGCGTCCGGGCTCGTGCATCTCGGTGGAGAGGAACAAGACGTCGACGCAAACCTCGGGGACAAGCTGGCGAGGCAAGGGGGGCTCGGTGGCTGTGGTGGTAACGAGCGGCGGAGGCGAGCTCCACTTGGGGAAGAGAGCAGAGGAGGGGGAAGAGAGAAAGCTGCGTGGAGGGGACAGGTCGAGGGGGAATAGGGGACTGTGTGGCAGCTCTAGGCGATGTCCAAGCGAGCATGCAGGCTAGAGGTGGCGCGGCGCGTGCTTGTGTGCATCGGCCACACGACAAGGGAGGCTTAGCTGGGCTGGGCCAACACAATGCAGGCCAGGTAAGCTGGGTAAGTGCTTTTTATGGATTTCTTTGTGTTTTCTGTTTTGTTTCTCTATTTTGATTTAGTTTAGACACTAAATCACTTTAGTAAATTCTGAAAATTATTTTGGAGCTTAACTGATTTTTTCCAGAGCTCCGCTAATAACTTCAGAATATTTGGACCTTTTAAAATATATATAGCATATAAATGGCTCTAATTCAAATACTTTTGTCTTAATTCAAAAATCCAGAAATGAACTAAAAATATATTCATCATTTTTGGCAGAGGTTTTCACCTTAACTAGAAATCATGAACTTTTCTTAGGGACATTTTGGGTTTATTGAAAATATTTTCATTTTGATCCTAGTTGAATTCCATTTAATGCTAGGGTTTGAACATCCCCATTTCAGCTTTACATAAAAATTTAAACATGATGCAACAAACAAGTGCTAGCCTAGTGCAATGTAAAGCTAGGGATGTAACACCGACTATACCAAACTACCCTGCCTACCGCACGGGGAAAATCCCGAACTCGCTTGTTTAATCAGGTTTGTATCGATGGATCGTGTGAAATAGCAAAACTATAGTAGTACAACAGTACAAGTGACAGTTCACTAGTCCGCCGTGTCTTGTACTCCGTCGTAAGAGTGGAGTGCTCACTTTCATAAATGTTCTAGTCCCTTTCACCGACTTGTGGGACATCAAGCAACCGGATCGATGTACCATACCAAAATAACAATGCATAGCAGCAGAGGGGACGCACCCCGGTCTTGGTGCTGTCGTAGTAATGAGCAATGAGGCGTCAAATCACCAAGTTGCACCTTTCCTGCAATTAAGTTGGAGGGACGAAGGAACCATCATTTCACTCTTTGCTGAATCTGCTTCTGCCTCATCTTCTTCAAGTTAACCACAGGTTACTTCTGCCGTTGTTCTGCCTCGTGTGGGATGCGGACCGGCTTGGTACATCACTGACATGTGGGACCGCATGTTAGCAAACCGCCAGGCCAACCTCCTCTAAAAATAAGAAACCTCCCCCGCTTTCTGCATGGCAAAATCACCTCCTTTTTTACTAATCTTGATATATTTTTTAGATCAATATAATTGTGATTTGTATAGATAGGACCAAGGAGCACAACCAAGTGGTATGCTTAAGGGCATCCATAGTGTGTAGCCAAATGTGAAAATAGCTTTTGGCATCGATGGGAACCATTGTGGAGGGTGCTACCGAAGCCAGGAAAGAGGGAGCCGAAGCTCCCTAATTGATTGATTGAAGGAGTAGGAAAATTCAACCTCTCTCCTCTTTCTCCCATGCTTGGACGCATGCACATCCTACTCCGGTGTCCCCTCTATCACAAATAATAAAGTAGTGAGGCATCAAATCTCAAAGCACAGAAGAAGCAATCATCATTGCAGTCTTCGCTGACTCCGCTTCTCCATCATCTTCTCTGAGAAACCACTTTTACCACACTATTGTGCTACTAGTAGTACATTTAGGCCTCCTTTGGTTCAACGGACTTCCTAGATGCAAAGAAGGTGGTTGTCTCGGCTTGCAGGCGGCACTTGCGAATGACTTGCCGTGGTCTGCCTCAATGGTGTGCTCCGTGAACGCACTTCACCAAAGCCACAACAATCGAGATAACGTCGATGTCACCGCAATGGGGAAGGAAGTCAAATAGTTACTAACACTAATCCAGGCAAAATTGATGGGGTTTACCTCTTACTAGCAACCAAGGACATTAATATACCCTTGCATGCATGCGCAAGTGAGAAGGTTGGTTTGCATGGCGCTGCATTAATCAAGCAATGGGGAGTGAGATGGTTAGCTTGTTGGGCGTTGGAGAACGCATTAATTGACACGTCAAACGAGGACTTGTATCGATTGATCCCGTGAAGGAAAACCCCGCCTTCTTATTTAACACAGTACATACTAAAATCGAAGTCGCTCACCCTCGCAAACCAGATGTTATTACAAGTCCAAAATGAAAAGGAGGTACACATACGCATGCCTGTTGCGGTCACACCGCACCCTCACACAGTGGCTCCTGCACGCCGCAAACCCAACCAAGGGAATGCACCCTCACTGACATCTAATTTTCGTTCATACAGTATGTTTATCCAACCGTATGTTGGGGAAGATCTATGCGGCCCATGCGGTGGTCTGTTGGGGAAGAAGAAGAGGTGAGGAAGAGACGGGTTAGGAGACGTAGGATATTCATCCAACCGCCTGAAATGGTCGTCTGACCCAAATGGTGGAAGTCAGGCGACTTGCGTAAATATATGTGTTTACACAGTGATGACCTATAAGTATAGGGGATCAATCATAGTCCTTTCGATAAGTAAGAGTGTTGAACCCAATGAGGAGTAGAAGGAAATGACAAGTAGTTTTTAGCAAGGTAATTTCAGCAAGCACTGGAATTGTCGGTAAGGAGTAGTTTGATAGCAAGGTAATTCGTAACGAGCAAGTAACGGTAATGGTAAATAAAGTGTAGCAAGGTAGCCCAATCCTTTTGTGGCAAAGGATAGGCCAAAATGGTCTCTAATAATAAGCAAAACGTTCTTGAGGGTACACGGGAATTTCATCTAGTCACTTTCATCATGTTGATTTGATTCACGTTCGCTACTTTGATAATCTGATATGTGGACGGACCAGTGCTTAGGTGTTGTTCTACTTGAACAAACCTCCTACTTATGATTAACCCCCTCATAAGCATCTGCAACTACAATAAAAGTATTAAGATAAAATCTAACCATAGCATTAAACTTTGGGATCCAAATTAGTCCCTTACGAGGTAGCACATAAACTAGGATTTAAGCTTCTATCACTCTAGCAACCCAATATCTAATAACTACTCCACAATGCATCCCCTTAGGCCCAAATATGGTGAAGTGCCATGTAGTCAACGTTCACATGACACCACTAAGGGAATCACAACATACATATCATCAAAATATCGAACACATATCAAGTTCACATGATTACTTGCAACATGACTTCTCCCATGACCTCAAGAACAAAAGTAACTACTCACAATTAATAATAATGCTCAAGATTAGAGGGGTATTAAATAGCATAGTGGATCTGAACTTATAATCTTCCACCAAATAAACCATATAGTAATCAACTACAAGATGTAATCAACACTACTAGTCACCCATAGGTACCAATTCGAGGTTCCGGTACAAAGATTGAACACAAGAGATGAACTAGGGTTTGAGAGGAGATGGTGTTGTTGAAGATGTTGATGAAGATTGGCCTCCCATAGATAGGAGGGTAGCTGGTGATGATGATGACGATGATTTCCCCCTCTGGGAGGGAAGTACCACCGGCGGAATCGCTTCGCCAGAGGGAAAAAGTGCTCCTGCCGAAGCTCCACCTTGAGACGGCAACGCTCCATCCCGAAAGGCCTCTCCTTATTTTTTTTTCTAGGTCAAAATGACCTATATACCAGAATATGGGCACCAGAGGTGGGCCGAGGAGGGTACAACCCACCAGGGCGTGTCTGGGCCCTAGGCGCGCTCTGTTGTCTTGTGCTCACCAGGGTGGCCCCCTCTAATAGTTATTTGCTCCCATATTTTTACATATTCCAAAAAAATTCTTCATAATTTTTTAGCTCATTTGGAGATGTGCAGAATAGGTAACTCTGACGTAGCTTTTTCATGTGTGAATTCCAGCTGCTGTCATTCTCCCTCTTTGTGTAAACCTTTCATATTATGAGAGAAAAGGCTTTACAATTACTCCATAAAGCATTATTATGCATAAAAAGTTATAAATAATAGTAGGAAAACATGATGCAAAATGGATGTATCAACTCCAACAAGCTTAGACCTCGCTTGTCCTCAAGTGAAAAGTAAAATCAAAAAACATGTCCACATGCTTAGAGAGAGAGGCGTCGATAAAAAAATACGGACATAGAAGCATCATACATATTATTATAATAGTAACAAACTTTGTCATATAAATTTATCACATAACTTTTATTATGTGACTTCTCATGAATAGGTAAAAATTCATCACAACATTGAAGTAAAAGCATAAACTCTATTGGAAACCAACAAACTATGTTGTAATCAACTTTGCAACTACAATTCATCATGTTTTCAGGAAGGGTCTCGTATCAGATCCTTTTGGCAAGTCCACATAGTCAACCATCATATAGTTTTCTATGATTGCTAACACTTACTGCGTACACTTGAGCAAAAGGTTTCAACCAGACACACAGAAAGATAGGGGCTTATGGTTTCGCCTCCCAACATATTCACCTCAAGGGTGATGTCAACAATAATAACTCATGCTCACCCATATCCAACTAGACGTATGTGCCTAGATCTTTCCTCACCACATGATGCTTGCAGAAAGAGAAAATAAAAGGGAATAGGGAAGAATACTTTGACTTTTGCATAAAAGTAAATACATAAAAGTAAAATATAGGCTCTTCACAGAGGGAAGCATAGGTTTCCATGCACTTTTTGTTTGTATGCTCAATCTCTTAGTGCAAAAGAACGTCACATTATATTGCCCCTTGTGGTAACAACCTTTATTATGTTGTCTGTTGCTTTTATTATTTTGCCATCACAAGTTTGTAAAACACTCAATATTCTCTTACACTAACTGATCCAACACATTTAGAAGCAATTTTTATTGCCTTATTGCACCGATGACAACTTACTTGATAGATCTTACTGATGTCTGCTTGAACTACGTCGATATTTCCCCGAAGATGAAGGCATGATGCAGCACATCGACGGTAGGTATTTCCCTTAGTGAATACACCAAGGTTATCGAACTAGTAGGGGAAGCAAGAAACACTACGTAAACAACACCTGCACACAAATAACAAATACGCGCAACCCGACGTGTTAAAGGGGTTGTCAATCCCTTTCAGGCAACGGCGCCAAAAATTGGCAAATGGACGTGATAAAAATATGATAGATGGGATAAATAGATCTCAAAGAAAATAAATTGCAACAAGGTATTTTTGTATTTTTGGTTTAATAGATCTGAAAATAAAAGCAAGGGAAAATAGATCGCAAAGGCAAATATATTAGTGAAGAGACCCCGGGGGTGTAGGTTTCACTAGTGGCTTCTCTTGAGAAAAATAGCAAACAGTGCATGGACAAATTAATGTTGGGCAATTGATAGAACTTCAAATAATCATGATGATATCTAGGCAATGATCGTTATATACGCATCACATCCAAGATTAGTAGACCGACTCCTGCCTGCATCTACTACTATTACTCCACACATCAACCACTATCCGGCATGCATCTAGTGTATTAACTTCATGGAGAAACGGAGTAATGCAATAAGAAGGATGACATATTGTAGACAAGATCTATTTTTGTAGAAATAGACGCCATCTTGTTATCCTTAACGGCAACGATGCATATGTGTCGGTTCTCCTTCTGTCACTGGGATCAAGCACCGTGAGATCGAATCCATCACAAAGCACCTCTTCCCACTGCAAGATAAATAGATCAAGTTGGCCAAAAAAATCAAATATCGAAGAAGAAATACGAGGCTATAATAAATCATGCATATAAGAGATCAAAGAATACTCAAATAACTTTCATGGATAAAAAGAGATAGATCTGATCATAAACACAAAGTTCATCAGATCCCAACAAACACACCGCAAAAGAATTACATCATATGGATCTCCAAGAGACCATTGTATTGTGAATCAAACGAGAGAGAGGAAGCCATCTAGCTACTAACTATGGACCCGAAGGTCTACAAAAGACTACTCGTGCATCATCGGAGAGGCACCAATGGACATGATGAACCCGTCCGTGATGGTGTCTAGATTGGATTTGGTGTTTCTGGATCTTGCAGTGGCTGGAATTGATTTTCATAGACTCCCCTAGGGTTTCTGGAATATTGGGGTATTTATAGAGTGAAGAGGCAGTCCGAGGGGACACCCGAGGTGGGCACAACCAACCAGATCAGGCCTGGGCCTGCAGGCGCTCCCTGGTGGGTTGTGCTCCCCTCGGAGCACCCCCAGGCGCTTCTCTGGCCCATTGGATGTCTTCTGGTCCAAAAAAATCCATAAAAAGTTTCGCTGCATTTGGACTCCATTTGGTATTGATTACCTGCAATGTCAAAAACATGCAAAAAGCAACAACTGGCACTTGGCACTATGTCAATAGGTTAGTACCAGAAAATGATATGAAATGACTATAAAATGATTATAAAACATCCAAGAATGATAATATAACAACATGTAACAATCAACAATTATAAATATGTTGGAGACGTATCA
Source organism: Triticum aestivum (assembly GCF_018294505.1). Lineage (NCBI taxonomy): Eukaryota > Viridiplantae > Streptophyta > Magnoliopsida > Poales > Poaceae > Triticum > Triticum aestivum. Next base: position 243,071,257 of record NC_057803.1, read on the forward strand.
GCATCCCCAAGCTTAATTCATGGTCATCCTCGAGTAGGTAAATGATAAAAACAGAATTTTTGATGTGGAATGCTGCCTAACATGTTATCTCGTAATCTTTTCTTTATAGCATGGACATTTGGACTTTTATATGGTTCAAAGCAATAGTCTAGTTTTGACTTGAGACTTAAATACTCAACATATGAACAAGCAACCATGTCGTTCAAAATAACAACTTTAAAGTAAGTTATCCCTAGCCCATCATGCTCAATCATTGATCCATTCATGAAACACACTTGCATATTAACTACACCCAATGCTCAAGTATGATCATAGTACCCCCTAATTGGTGCTTTATAAGAGAAGATGGAGACTCAAATTAAAAATAAAAATTGCATAAAGTAAAAGAAAGGCGCTTCGCAGGGGGAAGTAGGGATTTGTAGAGGTGCCGGAGCTCAAAGCGAAAAACATAGAGATAAAAACATTTTGAGAGGCATAGTTTTCCCACCAATGAAACCGACTTAGAGTTCCCCACACTTTCCATGCTAGATATATCATAGGTGGTTCGGAAATAGAAATTAAAGTTTATTCCTTTTTCCATCCTACTTTCACTTTCCATGGCTAGCCGTATCTATGGGTGCCTTCCATACCAACACTTTCCAAGGAATTTATTACTTGACAACATAAAGTAAATTCATTTTTCATTTCGGGACAGGGCGTCCATAATACCTTTGCCTTACTCTCGCGCAATGACAAGTGAATAAACACACATCATGAGAATAACACATCTAGCACGGAAAATATCTGCCACCCCTCACCGCCTCGCGAGCGGTACTAGCACACAAAAGAAAAAATTTATTTTGAAAATTTAGAGATGGCACATACAAATTTTCTTAGAATGGCAAAATAATACCGCATATAGGTAGGTATGGTGGACTCATGTGGCAAACTAGTTTAAAGGATTTTGTTTGCACAAGTACTTATCATACTTAGTGCAAAATGAAGGCTATAAAAAGATTGAGAAGCGACCAACCAGGAAACGAATAATCTCATAAGCGAGCAATAAGAATAATTAACACCGAATAATGCACCACAAGTAGGATGTAATTTCATTGGACAACTATTGACTTTCATGCTTGCATAGGGAATCACAAACCTTAACGTCAATATTCTTACTAAAGCATAATTACTCCTCAATATTACTCGCATATCACATCATCATATCTCAAAACTATTACAAGGAATGAAGTTTATTTTGTCCAATGATCTTCATGAAAGTTTTTTTATATCCTTCTTGGATATCTATCACTTTGGAACTAAGTTTCATGTGTTGCTTTTGATAAGCTCAAACAAATGTAAGTGAAGATCATGAGCATAATATTTCTTGCTCCAAAATTAATTTAAGTGAAGCAAGAGAGAATTTCTTAATTTTTTTACTAACTCTCAAATAAATCTAAGTGAAACAAGAGAGCATTTCTTCAAAAATAATAAAGCACACAGTGCTCAAAAAGATATAAGTGAAGCACTAGAGCAATTCCGTAGCTCATAAAGATTTAAGTGAAGCATAGAGAGCAATTCTAACAAGTCATGGCATAATTTTGGCTCTCTCAAATAGGTGTGTCCAGCAAGGATTAAATACTTAAAACACAAAACAAAACAATCAAAGACTCATATCATACAAGACACTCCAAGCAAAACTCATAGTGTGTGACGTATAAAAATATAGCTTCGAGTAAAATATTGATGGTCATTAGAAGAAAGAGGAGATGCCACTCGGGGCATCCCCAAACTTAGTTGCTTGCTTCTCTTTGGATAATAGTTCGTGATTCCATGGACATCCCCAAGCTTAGGCTCTTCTTACTCCTTATTCCTTCATCCATCGTAACATCACCCAAAACTTGAAAACTTCAATCACACAAAACTCAACAAAACCTTCGTGAGATACGTTAGTACAAGAAAACAAATCACTACTATAAGTGCTATTGCAAACAAATTCATATTTTATTCTTGCATTATATCTACTGTATTCCAACTTTTCTATGGAAAAAACTCTTTCAAGAAAACCATAGAATCATCAAAACAAGCACACAATGCAAAGAAAATAGGATCTGTCAAAAACAGAATAGTCTGCAGCAATATGGGTATTTAGAATACTTCTATAACTCCAACAATTCTAAAAAAAATTAGGACACCCTAAGAAATTTGTATATTAATCTTCTGCAAACAGAATTGGTATTTTATCACGCTTCTGTTAAAAATTAAAATTATTTTCATGAGCGCGAAAGTTTACGTTTTTCAGCAAGATCAAGTCAACTATCACCCAAGAAGATCCTAAAGGCTTTACTTGGCACGAACACTAACTAAAACAAAAAATACACAATCATAACAGTAGCATAATTGTGCTAACACTCAAGAATTGGAAGCAAAAAGCAAAAATTAATTTTATTCGTTGGGTTGCCTCCCAACAAGCGCTATTGTTTCACGCCCCTAGCTAGGCAGAAAGCGAGGATCTAAGTTTTGTCATCTTTGTTTCTAGATCTGTAAGATGGCCTCATGATTGATTCATATGGTGGCCTAATTCTTGTTCTAGGGAACTGTTCCATACCTTTCCTTAGTGTAAATTGAAACTTAATATTGGTTTCTTTCGTATTAATCACAGCACCGATAGTGCGTAAAAATGGTCTATCAAGAATAATTGGACAAGATGGATTGCAATCAATATCAAGAACAATAAAATCTATGTGCACATAATTCCTATTTGCAAGAATAAGAACATCATTCATTCTTCCCATAAGCTTTTTTATTAGTAGAATCTGCCAAGTGCAAATTTAAAGAATACTCTTCAATATCGGTAAGACCAAGCACATCACATACAGATTTCGGAATTGTAGATACACTAGCACCCAAGTCACATAAAGAAAAATACTCAGTATTTTTAATCTTGACTTTGATAGTAGGTTCCCACTCATCATGCAATTTTCTAGGAATTGCGACTTCTAATTCCAATTGTTCTTCCAAAACTTTCATCAAAGCATCAAAAATATGTTTAGTTAAAGCTCTATTTTGTTCATAAGCATGGGGTGAATTCATCATGGATTGCAACAAAGAAATACAATCAAACAAGGAGCAACTATAATAGTTAAAGTCTTTGTAATCCAAAAGTGTGGGCACATCACTAGTTAAAGTGTTGACCTCTTTCAACCCACTTTTATCAATTTTCTGAACAAGATTTTCACCCTCCAAATTATCGGGACACCCTCTATGTAACACCCCGGATGTAACTTTCCCAATTTGTACTCCAACTCTTGCCGTTTCCGGCGTTAAGTTAATTTATTTTCTTGGGTTCGGGTCTTTGTCTCCGTGTGTTGTTATCGTTGTCATGCATCTCATATCATGTCATCATGTGCATTGCATTTGCATACGTGTTCATCTCATGCATTCGAGCATTTTCCCCATTGTCCGTTTTGCATTCCGGCGCTTCGTTCTCCTCCGGTGGTCATTTCTACCTTTCTTTCATGTGTGGGGATTAAACATTTACGGATTGGACCGAGACTTGCCAAGCGGCCTTGGTTTACTACCGGTAGACTGCCTGTCAAGTTTCGTATCATTTGGACTTCGTTTGATACTCCAACGGTTAACCGAGGGACCGAAAAGGCCTCGTGTGTGTTGCAGCCCAGCACCCCTCCAATTTGGCCCAAAACCCATCTAAGCCTTCTCCATCATCTAGATCATTCGATCACGATCGTGTGGCCAAAAACCGCACCTCATTTGGACTCTCCTAGCTCCCTCTATGCCTATAAATAGGTCCCCCTCGAAAAATCTCGGATCCCCCTCCCCGAAACTCTAGAAATCGCCTCCGCGCACCGAACATTGTCCGCACCTCGCTGGACGTCGCCGCCTCCCACTCCCGTCGTGCCACGTGGCGCCGCCACCGCCTTCACTGCCGTGGCCCGCCCGACCCAGGGAGGGCCCCCGCGAGCCCGCGCCTGCCGCCGCCCTCCTCCCACGTCGCGCCGCCCGGGGCCTCTCCTCCCCGCACTCTGGCCGCCGAGCCGCCGAGCCGCCCTTCGACGCCGGCCGCCGTGGTCGCCGTCGCCGGACGCCGCCGCCTCGCCCGGTCGCCGCGCCGCCCGGCCGCTGTGCCGCCTCCGCTTCCCCGCGCCCGTCCTCCACCGGCGCCGCCCCGCCTCTTCCTCCCTCTACTCCGGCCATCGTCGCGTGCGAGGTCCCGGTGAATCTCGGTTCACGTGCCGTGAATAGTAAACCCTAGATCTGCGAGGTGTTTTTTTTCTCTAAGTCCCGAACTTCCAGATCCAAGTGCTCATGTTCATAGCCTCGTTACTTTGCATCCGTAGCTCCGATTCATGCATATAGCATATCAAATTGTTCGTCTCAGAGAGTACATCATTTCGTTCCATTGCATCATTTTCATTTGAGTTCATCTTGATGCCGGAAATGATGTTAGAAGAGGGCTACTTGAGATAATTGTCAGATCTGCTACTCCATTTGCATATTTGTCATTTTTGCCATGATTATTGTGTGCATGATATGCCATGATGCTCTACATATGTTTTGTTAAGGGTTTTGTCATCTTTCCAAAGGTGCAACCCATGTTTTTTTGTGATGTATGTGGTGCCTAGTGCAAGCTTGCAAAGTGAGGCACTTGGTAATTCTGTTTTCAGGGACTTAGCATTTTCCAGCAAGTCCTTGAGCTGTTTAGTTCATGATGCCATATGTCCATGTTGTTTCCTAGTGATCCGTGCCTCTTTTGAGGATGATCAGTAAGGATGTTTTGTTAATCTTGTAGTGCTCTATCCATCCATGTCTTTGTTTGCAATTATGGAGCACCCTAGCTTGAGTCAATCGAGCTCTACTTTTGCTACTTTGTGAATCTGGGCAGATTGTCAACTTGTTTGCAATTTTGCCAACGATGTTGTAGTTGATCCGTGCATGCTATGCTATTGTTCTTGCCATGTCTAGCTTGCATTTTGTGTGTTATTGATGGGTGTATGCTTAGATTGTCATGACTTGCTCCGTAGTGAGTGCATCGAGCTCGTAAACATGCCTACTTGATATCTGTTTTCAGCATGTGCCAGTTTTCACTAAGTCTGAAAACTGATTATGTTTTTGCCATGTTCACATGCTTGCAATTGTATTTTCTGATCCCTTTTGACTCAAGGTCACTAAGGGACTTTTGTTAAGATCTTTGAGTATCTCCATGCCATGCTTTACTTTGCCATGTTTAGGTCCTGTAGCATGTAGTTTTGTTGCTCCGAAGTGTGCTACCTGATCTGAAATTCCACACAAGTGTTAATTTCGCTAAGTCTGAGATCTGTTTACCATATGCATTTTTGCCATGCTTGTTTGAACCTGTTAATGGATGAATTGGCCGTAGCTCAGTGCTAGACTTTTGTTAAGCATCTTGAATGCATCCCTTCCATGTATTTTGTTGTCATGTTTGAATGCTGTAGCTTGTTCATCTCATTGCATTAAGATGGCTACTTGTTGTAAGTCGCAGACCGGTGTCATATCTGAGCCATTTCCAAACCGTAACTCCGATTCCGGCGTTCTTTATATCATTTTCAAGCGATTTCATCTCATCTTTCTAGTGGCACACTTGGTTTTCCAAGTTGAGGCCAGGATCTTGCATTTCCTGTCACATCTTGCATATGCATCCTGCATCGCATCCCGCATAGCATATCATCTTTGCATCATATTGTTGTACCTTTGCACGTGGTTGATTGTGTTCCGTTTGCTTGTTTGTCTTGTTTGGGTAGAGCCGAGAGACGAGTTCGCTAACGAGGAGCCTGTTGAGTTTGCTTTCAAGGATCCAGTCAACTCTGACAACTTTGCAGGCAAGATGATCATACCCTCGAAATCACTACTATCTTTGCTATGCTAGATTGCTCGCTCTTTTGCTATGCCAATGCTACGATGCCTACCATTTTCTTTCAAGCCTCCCTATTTGCCATGTCAAACCTCTAACCCACCATATCCTAGCAAACCGTTGATTGGCTATGTACCGCTTTGCTCAGCCCCTCTTATAGCGTTGTTAGTTGCAGGTGAAGATTGGAGGTTGTTCCTTGTTGGAACATTTATATACTTGTTGGGATATCATTATATTATCTTGTTATTTTAATGCATCTATATACTTGGTAAAGGGTGGAAGGCTCGGCCTCTCGCCTAGTGTTTTGTTCCACTCTTGCCACCCTAGTTTCCGTCATATCGGTGTTATGTTCCCGGATTTTGCGTTCCTTACGCGGTTGGGTTATAATGGGAACCCCTTGATAGTTCGCCTTGATTAAAGCTTTTCCAGCAATGCCCAACCTTGGTTTTACCATTTGCCACCTAGCCTATTTTCCCTTGGGTTTCCGGAGCCTGATGGTCATCTTGTTTTAGCCCCCCCGGGCCAGTGCTCCTCTGAGTGTTGGTCCAACCGAGCGATGTCCGGGGCTACCAGGGGCAACTCTGGGCTAGCCTACCCGACGTCTTTCTCATCCGGTGTGCCCTAAGAACGAGATATGTGCAGCTCCTATCGGGATTTGTCGGCACATCTGGGTGGTGTTGCTGGTCTTGTTTTAACCTGTCGAAGTGTCTTGAAGAACCGAGGTACCGAGTCTGATCGGAACGTCTCGGGAGGAGGTCTATTCCTTCATTGACCGTGAGAGCTTGTCATGGGCTAAGTTGGGACTCCCCTGCAGGGATTTGAACTTTCGAAAGCCGTGCCCGCGGTTATGGGCAGATGGGAATTTGTTAATGTCCGGTTGTAGATAACTTGAACCTTAATTTAATTAAAATGAATCAACTGAGTGTGTTACCGTGATGGCCTCTTCTCGGTGGAGTCTGGGAGGTGGACACGGTGTTGGAGTAATGTTTGCGCAGGTTGTCCTCTAGTTTCTCGCTCGCGCTTTGCCTCCTCATCTCGCTCTCTTTTGTGAATAAGTTAGCCACCATATATGCTAGTCGCTTGCTGCAGCTCCACATATTTTTACCTTGCCCTACCTATCAGCTTAAATAGTCTTGATCGCGAGGGTGCGAGATTGCTGAGTCCCTGTGGCTCACAGATTACTATTACACCAGATTCAGGGCCTGATGATTCCGCTCCAGGTGACGCGCTCGAGCTCAAGTGGGAGTTCGACGAGGACTCTCAACGTTACTATGTTTCCTTTCCTGATGATCAGTAGTGGAGCCCAGTTGGGGGTGATCGGGACCGTGTCGCATGTTGGGTTATCTTTTATTTTGGCGCCGTAGTCGGGCCATGAGTGTTTGGGTGATGTAATGTTATTTATGTACTTGATTGACGTGGCGAGTGTAAGCCAACTATGTTATCCCTTTTTATTATCTATATTACATGGGATGTTTGTGATGATTGCCTGACTTGCGACATATGCCTTCAATGCGATTATGCCTCTAAGTCATGCCTTGACACGTGGGAGATATAGTCGCATCGAGGGTGTTACACTCTAGCTAAAGTTGATTCTTCTCCAGTCCCTTTTTCATCAATCTTAATTTAACTAAACAAGGAATCAATAGAAGAAACAACAATTATTTTAAGATCTTCATCATTTTTATGGAAGCAATCACTAGAAAATACTTTTTTCTAAAAATGCTCTTCTAGCTCTAAGCATAGAGGTTCTTTTCTTACTTTCGTCCATAGAAACATAAAGCTTTAATTGATTACTGAACCTTAGGCAGAAAAATTATCATCTTGAGATTTTCTACATCATGAGAAATTCTATCAACACTTCTAGACAAATCATTAATCTTATTCAACTGTTCTTCCATTGTAGTATTGAAAACTTTTTGAGTGTTGATAAATTCTTTAATATTATTCTCAAGATCAGAGGTGTATCTATTATTATAAGAAGGATTTCCATAGGAATTACCATAATTATTAGAGGAATTACTAGGAAAAGGCCTAGGATTAAAATTACCTCTATAAGCATTGTTATTGAAATTGTTTCTCGACATAAAATTCACATCTACGGCATCACTATTTTGCTCAATCAAGGTAGACAAAGGCACATCATTAAAATCAATAGGAGCACTTTTACTAGCAACCTATTTCATAAGAGCATCAACTTTTTCACTCAAAGCAGAAATTTCTTCAACCGAATTAACCTTTTTACTTGTAGGAGCTCTTTCGGTATGCCATTGTGAATAATTTTCCATAATATTATCAAGCAATTTGGTGGCTTCACCCAAAGTAATTTCCACAAAAGTACCCCCCCCCCACGGCAAAATCTAAAAGATTACGAGAAACAAAATTCAACCCCGCATAAAAATTTGTATGATCATCCAAAGATTTAACCCATGAGTTTGGCAATTCTTTAGCATCATTTTCATCCTTTCCCAAGATTGTGAAACATGCTCATGTTCAAGTTGCTTGAAATTCATGATCTGGGTTCTAAGGGAAATAATTTTTGCGGGCGGAAAATACTTAGTAATGAAAGCATCTTTGCACTTATTCCAAGAATCGATACTATGGCGAGGCAATGAAGAAAACTAAATTTTTGCAAGATCTCGCAAAGAAAAGGAAATAATTTGAACTTCACAACACCATTGTCCACATATTTTTGGTTTTCCATATCGCATAATTCTGCGAATGTGTTAAGATGGGATGCGTTATCCTCATTATGAGTACCGAAAAATTGATCTTTCATAACAAGATTCAGCAAAGCAGGATTAATATCACAAGATTCCGCACTATTGGCGGGAGCAATCGGAGTGCCAATAAAACCATTTTTGTTAGTATTGGAGAAATCACACAACTTGGTGTTCTCTTGAGTCACTATGACTACGCAACAAGATTGCACTGAAAAAGCGGATCCGGCAAGAAAACGGCGAACGAAAAAGAGGGCGAATAAAATGGAAATTTTTTGTGAAGTGGGGTAGAGGAAAATGAGAGGCAAATGGCAAATAATGTAAATTGCAAGGAGATGAGATTTGTGGTTAGGAACCTGGTAGATGTTGGTGATGTATCCTCGGCAACGGTGCCAAAAATTCCTTTTGATGTCTGCTAGAACTATGTCGGTATTTCCCCAAAGAGGAAGGGATGATGCAGCACATCGACGGTAGGTATTTCCCTCATTGATGAGACCAAGGTTATCGAACCAGTAGGAGAGCCAAGCAACACTATGTAAACAGCACCTGCACACAAATAACAAATACTCGCACCACGGCGTGTTAAAGGGGTTGTCAATCCCTTTCAGGTAACGGCGCCAAAAATTGGCGAACAGACATGATAAAAATATGATAGATGGGATAAATTATAACGACAAAAACTTGAAGGATTTGAGTCTCTGTGCTTACCGTGCTAGTCCCTGGATTGAACTCTCTAGCACACACAGTATAGATGAATACCAGAATAGCAAGTGCATCATTTATTACAATGTATGATCCAGAATGTATAAAATAAAACAATCTGCATAACACTTGGCTATCTTTATTCAATCAAACGTCGGAAAGTAGCAAAACTATAACTACCACGATTTGCAAAGATGGGAGATAGGTCAACAGAATAGCTCAAAATATAATAATCCTATACATGCATAATTTTATAATGTAATATATACTACATGCATAGAAAGTAATAGGTAAAGGATGATCAACATGTAACTTGCCTTGGTTCTGGTTCTGAAAGTCACACTCCTGACAATAACTCGCCTCGCACTCCGGACAATCTACACGTTTCACACAATCAACAATCAATCATCAAAACACAAATAGAACCAAAACAAAACCAACAGCAAGAAAACCATTTTAAAATGAAAATAACAGTAGCACAAAAGCATGCACAAATCACCTAAATTGCACTACGATCACAACGCAAAAAGAATCACTCGATTCCGATAAACGGTTTGAAAGTTACGGCCTCCGAAAGATTTGATTCAAATTTGAACAAAATCATATTTTAATAGTGCAAACATGTGAGATTTGTTACTGTGATAAAGTGCTGGTTTTTGTGAGTGCATAGGAAAACGAAACACCTAAATTGGATATATAGAATAAAAGTTATAGCTAATTGAAGTTTAGTTGAAAATGTGAAAATAAGACAAAAGAAAACTATGTTCTGGAAACACTATGGCAGTTACTATAGCTGTGCCAAGTGTCAACGTGTTATTGGCTGGAAGATTGCATGCGCGCGTGCTCACCAGCAAAGCAGAGAAAGACGGCGGCAGCTTCGAGCGTATGCGGCGGCACTGCTGCGGTGGTTCTCCGGTGAAGGTGAGGTGGCTGGTGGATGCAGTGTCGAGTGGAGGAGGTGGTGGTGAGGTCGCACGGTGATGGGGCGTCAATGGCGGTGTGGATGGACAGCGGCTGCTCCAAAGCCCAAACAAACTCCGGCGGCTCGACTAGCTCGCTCTGGTGCTCTGTGGCCAAGACAAACCCATCATAAAGGTGCATCATGGAGAGGTGGATCCAAGGGAGTAGGCGGCCGAGCTCTGTGAGTTCTTACGGCGGCGGAAACAACCGGCGAAAACGGTGGCGGCTCGAGCTCCATGGAGAGATCCAAAACGCCCTATTTGAGGAGTGCGACAGCGGGGAAGATCGACAAGGGGATGTGAGGATTCGTCGTGGAGTTTTGGTTCACATGCGGTTACCCTAGCATGCTGTAACGCCCCGGACACACCCGCCGGTGGTCGTTACTCCTGGCGGGATCTAGACTGGCCCCACAGATCAATACTAGTCTTTTTTGTGCACTTTGTCCTCACTCATGCGCACCTGGGAGCAACTTCCCGGTCGGTCACCCATCCTGAAACTACTCCAAGCTGAGCACGCTTAACTTGGGAGTTCTGTCCGGATGGGCTCCCAGAAAAGAAGGAATTCCTTATTGATATGAGTAGTCTATCATCCCTAATAAGCCAGGCCATCACACATGCGTGGGGGAACAGGGCGCCGGATCCATCCGAGCTCGGCCTCGGTCGCGCGTATGGTGCGCTCCAATCAGGTTCGGGGAAGGATATGAGCAGAGGCGTAGTGCGGGGCCCGCTAGACAGCGGCTAAGAGCGAGGGCGATGGGAGCTGCGGTGCGACTCAGCGTACCGCTTCGATGGATGGGCCACGGGTAAAGGGGAGCTGGGCAGCGGCTAGCTAGCTAGCTGGTTCGCTCGCTGGCTGGCTGGTTCCCTTTTTGTTAAACAAACCACATCTAAAGAAATAAATAACTAAACTAAAAACACACAATAGGAAAAAATCCTAAAAACATATATAGACACACAATAAAATATATACACTAATATATGATAAAGGAACACTAGTTCCACCTCTAATGCAATTTTGGAAATTCATTTTTATGGAAAAGGCCACACAAACAGCAATAAAACACCCAAATAAAATATTTTTGAGATCATGAAAAATACCAAAACATAACAAGTGAACTGAAATAATATTTTGGACATTATGAACATTTTTAAAACAGGGGAGAAGTCATGTTATCTCCACTCCAATAAATTGCCTTTAGTTGCATAATGAAAAGAATAATTCAGAAAAACAAATAATGCATAGAAAAATATGATATGCATATGAATGATCTATTAACATCCTAATTTAGGAAAATTGGGATGTTACAAACCTACCCCCCCTTAAGATGAATCTAGCCCTCGAGATTCGGGGTGGCTATAAAATAGGTGTGGGTGATCCTGCCTGAGATCCTCCTCTCGTTCCTAGGTAGCTTCTTCCTCAGTACGATGATCCCACTGAACCTTGCATAACTTGATTGTCTTGGTGCAAGTAACTCTCTCTACTATCTCCAGAATATTAATAGGCTTCTCCTCATATGTCAAATCACTCTCCAACTTAATTGCCTCAAGTGGCACTATGTCCCTCAATGGAACATCCATCATCTCTGCATACCACTTCTTCAACCGAGATACAAGAAACACATCGTGAGCTCCTGACAAGGAGTCTGGCAACTCCAGCTGATAAGCTACCTCTCCTCTATGCTCCAAGATCTTCTAAGGCCCCACAAAATGTGGGGCTAACTTACCTATGATTCCAAACCTCTTAATTCCACGAAGTGGTGAAACTCTAAGATATGCATGGTGTCCTACCTCATATGTGACCTCCTTACATTTTGCATCTTTATAACTGTTATGCCTTGACAGTGCTATCTTCAGTCTATCACGAATCAACTTGACCTTCTCCTCAGCATCTCTGATCAAGTCTGGTCCAAAGAATTGATGCTCTCCAACCTCATCCCACATCAATGTTGTCCTGCACTTTCTACCATACAATACCTCAAATGGTGCCATCTTCAAACTAGCCTAATAACTGTTATTATATGAAAATTCTGCATAAGGTAAAGTATCATCCCAACTGGACCCATGGTCCAAAGCACAAGCTCTCAACATATCCTCCAAAATCTGATTTACCCTCTCTGTCTACCCATCTGTCGGTGGATGGTAAGCTATACTAAACAACAGCCTGGTGCCCAATGATTCATGCAACTGACGCCAAAATTTGGATGTGAACTGAGTACCGCTATCAGACACTACCTTCCTTGGAACTCCATGCAGACAAACAATCTTAGACATAAAAATCTTTGCTAGCTGAGCACTGGTATAAGTGGTCTTTACCGGGATGAAGTGAGCAACTTCAGTCAAATGATCAACAACTACCCAAATGGAATCATAACCTGACCGAGTCCTAGGTAGACATGTAATGAAATCCATACCAATCTCATCCCACTTCCAATCAGGTATACGCAATGGCTGTAACAAACCTGCTGGTCTCTGATGTTCTGCTTTAACTCTCCAGCACACATCATATGTTGCAATATATCCAGCAATTTCCCTCTTCAGGCTAGGCCACCAAAATCATTCCCTCAAATCCAAATACATCTTAGTATTACCTGGGTGAATAGAATAAGGTGAATCGTGCGCCTCCTGAAGAATCAACTTCCTGATATATGTATCCTGAGGTACACAAATACGCTTCTCAAACCATATAGCTCCATGTTCATCCTCATGGAAACCTTCTGCCTTACCTTTAACGATATTCTCTTTTATCTCAACAATCTCCTTATCATCCTTTTGAGCTTCCCTAACCCTGTCAAGCAAAGTAGGCTTTACCTCAAGTGTTGCCAAATATCCCTTAGGAACCATCTCCAGCCCGAGTTTCCTAAACTTCTCACATAAGTCCGATGGCATATCATCAATATCAATTGCATTAACATGGATCCTATGACTCAATGCATCAGCAACAACATTAGCCTTACCAGTATGATACTCCACATTCAAATCATAATCTTTAATAAGGTCCAACCATCACCTCTACATGAGGTTCAAATCCTTCTAAGTAAAAATATATTTCAAGCTCTGATGATCAGTAAATATATCACAATGATTACCAATAAGATATGGCCTCCAAGTTTTCAATGCATGCACAACTGAGGCTAACTCGAAATCATGTGTAGGATAATTATGCTCATGATTCTTAAGCTGGCGTGAAGCATAAGAAAAAACTTTACCTTCCTACATTAGAACACTCCCAAGTCCTTGACAAGAAGCATCACAATATACTTGGAAGTCCTTATGTATATCTGGTAGAGTTAAGACTGGTGTTGTAACCAAACTTTGCTTCAATTCTTGAAAGTTGGCTTCACATTCATCGGTCCAAACAAATTTCTTTTTCTTCTTCAATAATTCAGTCATAGGCTTTGCAATCTTGGGAAAGTTCTTAATAAACCTCCTGTAATAACCTGCAAGGCCCAAAAAGTTATGAATCTCTCCAACTGTCGTGGGTGTCTCCCACTCTGTAACTGCAGCAACCTTAGATGGATCAACTGCAACTCCATTACCTAACACAACATGTCCAAGGAATGCTACCTCATCCAGACAGAACACACATTTGCTGAATTTGGCATACAATTGATGTTCCCTCAATTTCTCCAATACCTAACACAGATGCACCTCATGCTCTTCCTTATTCTTGGAGAACACCAATATATCATTAATGAAAACAACCAGAAATTTATCCAAGAACTCCATAAACACCTTGTTCATCATATTCATGAAGTATCCAGGAGCGTTAGTCAATCCAAATGACATAACAATATATTTATACAACCCATACCTCATAGTAAAATCAGTCTTGGGAATATCTTGCTCACGAATCTTTAATTGATGATAAACACAACGAAGATCAATCTTTCAAAACACAATAGCTCCCTCCAGCTGGTCAAATAGATCGTTCATCGTAGGCAAAGGATACTTATTCTTAATGGTTACCTCATTCAAAGAATGATAATCAACACACACCCTCAAGCTCCCATCCTTCTTCTCCACAAACAAAACTAGAGCTCCCCAAGGTGATGAACTTGGGCAAATAAATCCTTGTGTGTACAATTCTCTTATCTACTTCCTCAATTCCTCCAACTCTTGAGCAGGCATTCTATATGGTCTATTTGCAATAGGTCCAGTGTCTAGTATTAAATCATTAAGAAACTCAATATGTCTATCTGGTGGCATACCTGGCAACTCCTTTGGAAACACATCTGGATAATCCATCATGACCAGCAGCTCTTCCAGGCTACCCCCTTAAGAGAGTTCACCTGTACCTGATCACTCTTATACTTACATACATATTTGATCCTCTGCCCTCCTGGTGCATCGGGAGTAATAGATCGACTGGCACAATCAATAAGACCTTCATATTTGATCATCCAGTCCATACCCAAAATAATATCCAGACCTTGTGACTTCAATAGAATCGAATCTGTAGGAAAAACATGCTTCCCAATAGAGAAGGGCATATGAAAACAACCCAATCTTGCTGCCATCTCAGCCCCCGGAGAACTTACTAGAATAGGTGACTTAAGTACTACGGTAGGAAGCTTATGTTGATCCACAAATACCCGTGATGTGAATGAATGCGGTGCACCAGAATAAAAAAGAACAAGTGCGGGTATCAAAGTAATCAAGAACTTACCAATCACTTTCATTATAGACCTCCTCAATATTAAAATGGTTGACATGAACCTTTTGGAAGGGGTTTGGCTTGCTGACTCCTGAATCCCCATTATTGTTCCTGTTCCCTGGACAAGCATTGGAGTAGTGGCCCATCTGCCTACACTTTTAGCACTGAACCTGGCCAATGTCCCTCTACACAGGCACACTCTGGTGGCTCTAGTTATTATTCCCTCCATTACCATTACCATTACCTCTACCATTACCATTGTTACTCTTGTGCCCATTGTGATGATGGTGGCCACTATGGTTGTGGCCAATACCTCAATGCTGATTATGATGACCATTATCTCCATGATGATTATGTCCATTACCTCCATTACCATGATATGAAGTGCGTGACTTCTGCTATGGTCTTGAATTATACCTGTTATTGATGTTGTACTTCCTCTTGCGATTCTCTATGGCCTGTTGCTTTCCCTCCAGCACGGCATCCTTATCAATCAGATCCTGGCAATTCCTAAAAGTGGCCACTATCAACTAAAGGCTCAAGTCATCATTTAGGCACTCCAAGAATTTCTCCTACGTAGTTGCATCAGTGTTAACATTATTAGGAGCATAACATGCAAGATTATTAAATTCCTCCACATACGCATTAACTGTGCGACCTCCCTAGCGCAAACTGTGAAACTGCTTTTTCAGACTCCTAGCACCAGTAGACACATGTGCATCACGAAAAGCATCCTAAAACTAAGGAAATGTGATAGTAGTAATGGGATAAGTGACCAAGTAATTGTCCCACCAAGCTGCGGCAGGACCCTCCAACAAATGTGAGGCAAACCTCACCCTCTCTACATCTATGCATCCAACCATGTCTAGGTTCCTATTGACTGCACGGAGCCAATCATCAGCCACAATAGGTTCAGGGGAACTGGAGAACCTCTGAGGATTCAACCTCAAGAACCTGGTAAGCATATCCACTGGTGGCGGTGGTGGCGGATTGTTGTTGTTATTCTGGTTGTTCTAGTTCTGCACAAGCAACTGGATCAACTGAGTCTGCCCCTGAAGCAACTGCTGCATGTATGGGGACATGTCATTGACATTGTTGTCTCCTCTTGCAGCATTACACCTACTATCACGCCTCGGTGGCATCTGGTGGGCAAGCATAGAAGAGTTATAGATATAATAGGACCAAAAGCTATGTATATAAATATATTCTACCCATATGCATAATATGATCAAGGCAACAAAACACAACGATGACTAATACCAGCAAACAAACAACAAACAATAAGATAGTATTATATATATAGTCGAATAATTTTGACAAGATGTAATTTAAGAAACAAACTACCAATCAAACAAACAATCTAGTATCTTCAGACCACAAAAGTGGGCATAATCAGATAGGCTAACATGATAATGTTTCAATATAAACAAACATAGATGGTGGTCTCAGCACTAGTTCCTACTTAACTAGTCAAGATACTTGAGGTGTTAACTAATAAACAGTAAGAAGTATAATCAGTTTATAAAATAATTTTCACTCCTATGGATTTTCTAATCCATTTTCTAGGGCCATGTCCTACAGTCAACACACTGCTCTGATACCATCTGTAATGATCAAACCTTGAAGGATTTGAGTCTCTGTGCTTACCGTGCTAGTCCCTGGATCGAACTCGCTAGCACACACAGTATAGATGAATACCAGAATAGCAAGTGCATCATTTATTACAACTATGATCTAGAATGTATAAAATAAAACAATCTTCATATCACATGGCAAGCTATATTCAATCAAACAGCGGAAAGTAGCAGAAAACAATGACGAGTCCCATCATAGCCCACTGGCGATGCTAAGTGCAGACTCATGACGCTAACGTACCTTACTCTTCGTCTGAATATCCTACAACATGAGATGTTACAGCCATATAGGTCAATACTTTGAATGTATTGGCAAGTTACACATGACTTATAATAAAGCAGACCTACACGTATATGCATAATATAACAAAAGGAAGGCTTGAGGGTTTATTTTGAAGAAAGCTGATTTTGTGCTCATAACTACCTAATAGTCAAATTTTTATTTAGTTCTTTTGTTACTACAATTATATACACAAGGTTGAGTTGGCAAAATCAACTCCAACCTACCCTTTATTAAGTTGCCCACAAATATTATTAAGTGTCACATCTGTCAGGATCATCCAACAACTGTAATGGCACAGTCACTCAAATTTGCCCAAAACCGGGGGCACTGCCAATCATGCTTAGTGTTTAATACTTTGCAGAGTTTTGCACACTTTACCCACTAGACTCAACCCGAAGATTGTGACGAAGTCTTTCAGAAGTAGTCACCTCCCCCCACTGGCAGCCGGTACACCTACTCATATCTACATCTGCTAGCCTACCTGGGCGAGGATCCCACA
This sequence comes from Triticum aestivum, assembly GCF_018294505.1. Taxonomy (NCBI): domain Eukaryota; kingdom Viridiplantae; phylum Streptophyta; class Magnoliopsida; order Poales; family Poaceae; genus Triticum; species Triticum aestivum. The sequence continues at coordinate 243,088,571 of NC_057803.1, forward strand.
ACCTACTCAACTAAGCTAGAGCCCATTTAGCTAGTGGTCGCGCATGGAAGCTACTAGTCACTAACACTGGTACGCGTGGGTGTTGTACAATCGGTTTTTAACCCCTTTCCACGATGGCATTTGGAACCATCGCATAGTGAGTGACGGCGATAGGGGGTCCTTCCCACACAATCCAAAAACCATTGGGGATATGCCCTCCTGGCACACACGCTCGGAAAAATAAGGTCGTGTGCGACCGGCGGGCGCTCAAATACGGTCATACGAACAGTAGAGCTAAAAAAACAATTATAGAGGCGAAATTGTTTCTGGTCAGAAGTACATCTCACACGGGCAATCCCCACTAAATATTTCAGTTCGTATGTACATCCCACACAGTCGCTCCAAGGAAGACATTTTCGTTCATAGTAGATCATACACAATTTTCCCTGTTGAATTATTTGTGATAGCGTTGCCATTGCACACGATATTAACTTTTTTTTATCGTTTGCGTTATTGAATGCATCACACATGGTGCGTAGAAGAAACTGTGTGGCAAAGGCTGCCATCACACACAATTTTTATGTGGTAAACGTTTGCGCAAGGTGGCCTAACGCAAACAGTTTTCAAGAGAAGGTCGTGTGTGATTGTTCATTGATCCAACATGATTTATTCCTAGAAACTGTGTGTGTTGCCTGAGGTCATCGCCCACGGTATTTGCTTAATACCCGTTTGCAATAACAAAACCCAATAAGCAAGCTAATTCGCCATTAGTAGGCTAATTCCCCTATTATTAATAATCCATTTATTAATCTAATTGACATTCATATTAAGCACATAATATATTTCATTTCCATATTGAGGAAGCAGGATTTCATAATTTAAATACATCAGAGTACAACATGATATAGCTTTAGCACTTAGCTACCCCATTACACAACTGCACCAGCACCAAGTTTCACATGCAACATGTAGAACCTTTCAAAAATTATCATCATAGACGGTATATAGACAAATGCATCTCATTTGGAAAACTGCTGAAGTGGAAGGCGAATATTAATCCTTCATTCATGTTGAAGTTCTTTGCAACTTTAGGCTAGTGCCTATGGATGATGGACCATCTGTCCTTCGTCCTCTTCAGAAACACTTCAATATTGAACCGTGGGTGTTGTATGAAAACCTTCCTCGCCTCCTGACCGTAGAGGTGGTTTGAGAGGTAATCATCAATGAACTGCTTTGGAAAGGCCTAAAAAGGATGTGCATAAATATCTTCTATATATTGGAAATGGGGCAAAGGAATAAAAAAGCAAGGTATAATAGTTAGTGCCATCTTGTAGTGAACTGATGTCTTCTTCATTGTGCAGACAAAGATCTTGTTGTTTTTTGTCGCTAATTTCTTTATCCTAACAATCTTTCTGAGTTTCTTGACTTGATTGATATTCATGGACAACTCATTTCCCCATATGCAAAAAGGGTCGAACAGTGGGTCAAAACCTCTGACAGTAGGACCTATATGTGCAAGACCAAATTGTTTGAAAACCTAAATATTAGAATGGTTCCTACAATTGCACAATAATGTGCTATTAGACAACAGACCATCCATGTGCAGTTAACTAAACACCACAACAAATGAACCAAATGTTGACCGAGCACAACATTGCACAATATAACATACTCCTAATAGAAAATCACACAATTAACCAAACTAACTTGGAAATATAGCAATTGTATTTGTTTCCACTACAAAAAAATACACTTCCGCGATGATACGTGTTTGTCACAGTAGGTCACGTTTTCTATCATGCATGTACATCCATGACAATTTTATGACAAAATCAAGATAGTCATACCTATGATGTCGTAGAAGTGTTCCATGACATTACCAAAATTATCATCACGGAAGTGTCCACTTCGATGACGATAAATCGCACGTCACATAAGTGCTTTCGTCAAGGGTGACCGACACGTGGCATCCACTGTAACGGAACGTTGTTAAGCTATCAGGTCCGGTTTTGGATCCAATAACCCGTTAACCGCCCCGACCAATGGGGATTTTCCACGTGTAAAATCATCATTGGCTGGAGGGAACACGTGTCGGCTCGCCATTGGGACAGATGTCATCCACTCATTGGACCCAAAGCGCCTATCATACATCGACACGTGGAACGGCCCAACAAAGGCCCATTCCTATGAAAAGGCAGGCCCGTTTGACTTGGTCAAAAGGTGGCAGGCTGGCCCATGGCAAGCCTGTTAACGGCTTGTTCGCATATAGCCCATTTACAGCCCACTAACCCAGGGCATGTTTGCGGCCTATCTGAATTAGGCCCAGTAGCGTCATCTGGGCCGTCCAATAAAATTCTAGCCTGTTTTAACTTTCAGCCCATGTATGGCCCATGATGTCTTTCAGCCCATATGAGGCCCTTAGTAACCCTCGGCCCATTAACGGCCCGTGGTAAAACTGGCCCGTAATGAACAGTTATCACTTTATACCCATTAGCGGCCGATTATTCCGTTGGGCCGTTTCCAGCCCATGTTATCTTTCGGCCTTCTCAGGGCCCATTTATTCTTGGGCTCATTTTCAGCATTCGTTTACTTTCAGCCCATTAATGCTGCTTGTGGGCCAAATTCAGCCCGTGGTTACAGTCGGCCTATTTGTGGCCCGTTAATACGTTGGGCCATTTTCATAGCGTCATCAAATACAGCCGATTAACGACGACCTGTTATGGTAGGCCCATGAACGGACGATTTCAACTCTAGCCCATTTACGGCCATAATGTGGTCTGTTATTGGCCCATGTTTGGCCAACCAATCATACGGCCCGTAGAAGGCCCATTGATGACACGGCCCATAGAAGGCCCATTGTGTCAACGGCCCATATAAGTCCCATGGTTTGTATGCCTAGTAGAAGGCCCATTGTTTCTACAGCCCATACGAGGACCATGTTAACTATAGTAAATATGTAGCACATGGTTAATGTGGCCTAGTTTTAAAAAATAGGTTATTGCGGCCACTAGCAAACCATGGCAAAAGAACTGCACTGACTACAAGAAAACAAATAAACAAGACAATAAGGAAATAAACAGGCAAGCAACTTACGCTAGGCTATCACGGCTATTACACATATTACATCTACTTGGCATCAAAGTTCGCCACCAGTGCAAATATAGGGAACAAAGCAGCATATAAACGCCGCAGAAAAACAAGTCCAGAACTGAAACCACTTCAGAAGATCTCAAGAAACAATATCCTGGGTACCCATAATGCTGGCAAGATGCTTAGCAAGCTTATTAACTTTCTCTTGTTTGGCGCTTAAATCCTCCAGCACTTGTTGTTGCACTAGAAAGTATGCATCTGAATTCTGCAGGGACTTCCTCGGCCCTTCGGCTTCCTGTCACATAACATCTGATCGATGTCTTTCAACTTGAAGTTGAGACTCAAGAAGACGAACTGATTTAGGCAGCGAGTTCGAAGAGCTGGTGCCAGCAGTAGTAGCCAGTAACTCGAACACTACATCAAGATAGGACTTTGGGGTTGTCTCAGTGTCTTCAATATAGTTTTTATCTGATTTCTTGGAGACCAACAGGGATGTCTTACTATCTTGAACCTTATCTACATTACTTCCTGTACCATTGCATAACGGGGTACTCTTCTCCAATATTTTATCCACATTCTAAAAGAGAAACAAACAAACACATCACAGGTTTACAATGTAGTATCTGAAACTCATTTTGGTAAAACAGTTCAGTAGTTAGGTGGACAAGATAGCAGCATGAAACAAACATATATCTATGTAGTATGGTCACTATATGGTCTATATCATTCTAGTTTATGTTGCCAAATCAATATAGATACCGTTCGAATCATATCTATTTAAGACTAACCGGCTTAGACAGAATATAAGTGTGGGAAACTACACAGCGATAACAACACTTGTAAGGTGCATGGAATGAGAATATAACTATTTATTCAATTGAAACTGAAATCAACATAGAGCAAGTTACAACAGCAAACACGTTAAAGAAACAAGTTTAAAACATACCTGTTGCGCCATTGGAGTTTCAATTGCATCTTTCAAAATTGAAATTAGTTGGTATGAGTAAATGCAGTGATGCAAGAGCAAAGTAGTATGAACCATAGCTACGGAACCTGACCAGAGAACAATTCTTCTTCTACTTTAAGCGTTGACTTGGGGTTCGGAGTGGTGATCCTCGCGCTTTGGTCACTGCAGTTACCTTACTCACTGCTCGTGTTAGGGTGCTTTGTGGTGGAGACGGTGATGTGTCAACGAGAACTGGGCTACTAGCTACTGGAGTTGGGGTTAGAAGGGGTGTAGCTGGTTCTTTGTCCAACTAGGTTGGCGTACAATCTGCGTGAGTCTGGGTTATGTGTGGTGGGGCTGGTTCTTGGGCAAGTACAACCGTGGTTCTATCTCCATCGGTAGGTAGCACGATATTTTCTGAAGGCCGTGTTTTTACTCCCACAGATACTGCCATCACCCCCTCCAATTCAAATGGCTAATAAACAAGAAAAGTAATTGACTGTATAGACATTGTAAGATAGACAGGTGCAATGGATAGTAGGGAAGAAAACATGGCATGAAATAATTCACATTTATGTTGTCTAACCAAACAGAATAGCAGGACATAATTTCACATATATGATGGCTAATTAAACAGGATAGCATGACACAATTTCACATGTATGATGGCTAACTAAATAGGATACAATGACATACTTTAAAATATGATGACTATGTAAACAGGATGACATGACATAACTATATGATGTGTCTATTAAAGTGGTTGGCATGCCATAAATCACAAACATGTCGTTGATGGAAACATGATGGCATGATATAATTCACGGATAGAATGACATAATTCAAAATATGATGACTATGTCAAGTGTGAACAGGATGAGATGATATAACTATATTATGTCTTTAGAAAATGGATTGGCATGCCATAATTCAGATACATGCTGTCTGTGTAAACATCATGTCATGATATAATTCAAATATATGATTTATATACTAAGGAAGTGAGCAGAGGGCAATTGCATATATGATGTGTCAACTAACGAGATGGCATTCAATAGCGTGTATATGATGTAAAAACTAAGCATTGCAATACAACATATGCATGATATGAGTAATATAACCCTGCCAAGTTTGAACATACACCTCAGGGGGATAATAGGACTGGTCATCTGCCTCTGAATCCTCCTCTGAAGAGCTATCTGTAACCAGCAAGGTATCTACTTCACCAGGTAGCATTGTCTGCTCCGAAGACCTTGTTTTTACTCCAGATTTCTCCATCACCAATTCAAATGGCTGACGCACAGGAAGAGCAGTTGAATATACAAACATTGTTGACAAAAGCAATGAGAAATACAAAAAAAGGACGGCATAATATAATTCACATATATGACTCTTGGCTAAACAGCATGACATTGCATAATTCACATATATAATGCCTTGCAACAAGATAGCATTGCATAATTCACATATATAATGTCTTGCAACAAGATGGCATTGCATAATTCACATATATGGTAATTAGACACTAAACAAGTGGCATTCACACAAAGCATGTCTAAACTAAGCAAATGACATAGCAATGCAAGATACCATACGCACGATATGAGCAACATAACCCTGCCAAGTTAGAGTATGCACCTCGGGGGGGGGATAGGACTGGTCATCTGTCTCTGAATCCTCCTCTGAGGAGCTATCTGTAACCAGCAAGACATGCGCTTCATCAGATAGCATTGTCTACTCTGAAGACCTTGTTTCCACTCCAGATTTTTCCATGACTGTGCCGAATGGCTGATGCACAAGAAGAGTAATTGAATATACTAAAATTGTTGACAAATTTAACACGTAATAAAAAATGATGTCATGATATAATTCACATATAAGATGACTGACTAACTAGGGTGGTATTGCAAAATTCACATATATGTTGACTGGCTAAACCAGATGGCATTGCATGATTCACATATACGATAAAGAAACTAAACAGATGGCATTGTCACAAAGCATGTCTAAACTAAGCAAATAACATCTTTGATGTATACAGTAAGCAATGCAAGGCAGCATACACATGATTTTACCAACATCAACATGCCAAGTTAGAGAGAAGACCTCATGGGGTAAATAGGAGTGGTCTTCTGCTTCTGAATCCCCCTCACAACAGTTATCTTCCTCTTGATTACGATCCGAAATGGGTGGAGGGGGGCTGCCTTTGCAACCACCATGGAGCGACGTCTGCATGAAATTTTATTGCCATGCAAGGCTTGTCTCTTTTGCTCTACATGTTCAGTTCCATTTTGTACAATAACTGACATGCATAGGAATAAAACATAGTGAGATTATGTAAGGAGTGCATACACAAATCCAGAATGATGGTAGCAAACTATGGATAGACCCAAAACAAATGATAGCAGGTAGATAATATCATTAGTTAAAAAATACAAATAATGGCTCCTTTAATGTTTGTTTGCACCCAACATGAAACTCATAGTAGACACCCGAGATGAACCAGATAGTAGATAGATAGTACTGATTGCTGCCCCAATATGTACCCCACAACCTTTTAAAACTCAAGTTTCAGCATAAGTTTGGACCTAAGTTGGAGTGTAATAGGTGAACATGAGGATAAAGTAGCATGTCATCATATTAAGCAATGCATAACATAAGCAGACACAGAAGAGTGCGACCTCTCTTGCGGACCCGTGTAGTCCTCAAGGTCATCTGCTCAGTTGATGATGGCAATGCAGTTGTCGTGGCTGCCGTCGGCGGGGAAGAAGATCTGAGGCGGTGAAAGATAGTCTAGAGAGCGGATCCCTGCTATGGTGAACCCTTCCATCATTGGAGCAGCTAAGCTGGGGTGGAACACATCATCGCAGGAGCAGGACAAACCACACAAGGTTTTCTTTGACACATATCTGTAACAGAAGAAATTGTGTAAGGGCTTGTTTGAATTTGAGGATTCTAACAATGCAGGGATAGGAAATAGACATGAATTGGATAGGAATGCACGTGCAAAACAGAGAATTTAAAAACACAGGATTTCTGCCAATCTGGGTGTTTGGTTCACAAGAATTGGAAGATCATAGGATGCAAAGAAGCGTGGTGAGACTAAGTCAAACCACAAGAAGTGTACAACCTCTTTGGCGAAGCCATGTCTATCTCAGCGTGATTGGGTTGGCCGGTGAGGATGCTCTAGCTGACTTGGCTGTCGGAGGAGGGGAAGAAGATCATTGGCGTTTGGAGATGGAGCTCGAGGAACTTCTCCGCTGTGATGGAGGGTTTCGTCATTGGAGCAGCTCCGGTGAGTTGTACGCCGAGGCTGAAGCAGGACACGAGAGACAACATTAACCTGAGTGGAATTCTAATAGCATCTCCAATAGATGACATAAAATACATAACCACAAAGTGCTAGATGTATACATCAGCCGCTCATCTCTGAACTTAAATGTCGAAACCGAATTTAACTGTCGAAACTGAACTTAACTGTCGAAACTGAATTTTGCTGCCGAAACTGAACGCACTAGAGCTGAGGCTACATGTCAGTCGACTGACTTTTTCATCTTTGGTCAGTCAATCTTGCAGACGTTGGATACGAAATCAAGGGCCTGCAGTTCATCTTCAACCTCCACCCCTCTGAGTCGCCAGCCAGCACCGGCCAAACAGCCGCCCCCGCCGCCCGTGGCCAGTGGTGCGCCGCCCCGCCCGCCCCGAAAACACTCCCCACCACCGGTCCGTCGCTGCCCCGGTCATCCCTGT